>NC_056734.1:409253574-409458574 GCF_019279795.1 Protopterus annectens | reverse complement strand
ACTTCCGGAAAGGTAACGTATTTTCTTGGCCTAAAGAAAATACAAGAAGTAACAATAATAACAACAAAAATATTATAGATGCAGCGAGTATAAAAGATAACACTGACAATGGAAATACGCCTACCATTCTGACGTCAGTGTCTACGTCAGTGGATGAAACAGATAAGAGAGTATCTGATAGCCAAGAGGTTTTGAATGCTAGCGTGCGGAACATAATGACATCGGCTACCACAACAGGAAGGATAGTAGTCGAGGCGATGGTGCATTCGAATAGCGAAAAAGAGAGTACAACGCCGATAGGAGCGATTGCTGATCAACCAGTTCCTCAATGTAAGAAGGATGTCAGGAGGAAAGAAAATGGAACTATTTTTAATGACTTAACTTCCATTCAAGATATTGAAACTTCCACAGTAGAAAATGGCTTTCATTCTTTTCCACTGCCAATACGGCAGTTAGAACGAAGAACATGGTCACCACAAAACAAAATACGGAAGAGAAAGAACACCGAGAAGATGTACGAATTTCAGAAAAAAATACTATGACCCACGAGCAAGGTCTAGTTATAAATATCTCAAGGTATGTTTTAACTGAATATGAAACCTCTTTACTCAATAGAGGACTTAATTTCGTACCATCTAGTTTTATTGATGTAACAGACATTATAGTTGATATAAAAATGTTTACAAGAAGTATTAGTTTAAAAATGATGTTTGGTGAGGGCAATGAAAATGATAATGTTAATGTGTTTAAGAAACCTTCAACATTTACACCGCAGATACATCCTGCACTAGATACACAGCTGTGGAGAACCTCCTTTTGTGTGCTCAATCCTTTGTCTTCACTCTCCCATTCAAATTTCAATTCAAAACCTAAACAGTCCAAGTAATTTCTGAGTGAGTCTGACAGGCAGTCACGAAGCTGATGTCATTAAGCATGCCCCTGCATGTTGATGATGTTGTGGGATACTCTGGCAACACGTGATGATGTCAGCCATAAGTTAAAATTATAAATAAAAATAAAAAAAAAAAAATCAGGAATTAAAGGGATCACTCTGAAATTCATGCCACCCCATTATTTTTGGTCTCGAAACCGGTAAATACTGAGGAATTCAGTATAGTTGAGAGGCATGGTAGAAACACTCATGGGTCTTCCTTCAACTAGATTATCCTTGATATCACAGCCAGATCATGATCAAATGGTGCCCTAGGCAGAGGAATGGGCCAGCCCCCCTCCCCAACCACAGCCATTTTGGCATCCTATTATTTGAATATCTTTCCCCCAAATTCTCATAAACACTGCTAAAAATTGTCAGTCTACATACTATTTTCTTCTTTACCTTTGAAATGAAGCCAGCAGCATGTATTTAATTTAAAACTTTTAATTTAAATATCCTTTGTTGGCTCGGTTAGTTCCACTAGCCTAGTGGTCCCTTTCAAGGAGAGACTTGGTGGTAGTTATGCCACTAGGAGAAATTTGGCATTTGGGCAGGGCATTTTGAATCTTCTCCCTAATCTTTTTGATAGCTCAGGTGGATGCAAAAGATCTCACAGCAACTATGATTAACATACACAGATGGAGACAATTTAAAATCTCAGCCACAAGACAACACACTGCTCCCTTTAAAGTGTGCTGCAGTATCAGCAATCCATCTACATGGTGTGGAATTAGAACCCACAGCCTACAGCACTAAAGGTAAGGTTGTTATCTCTTGTGTTCCTAACACTGTATTGAAAGGCTGTAGCCCAAACGCAGACATTTTCTGAACAAAACTCTTGCATATTGAAAACAGACTTAGCATGAGGTACAGTAAATTTCTCTTCCCTTGAAACTCAACATTGCCTGAAATGCATTTAAACTCACATTCCTTGAAAATGCACCCCTGTAATTTTGAAGATTTTCTTTCATTAAGGAGTAAAACAAAATGTATGAACTTATAAAATACAAAATTACCTATTTTAGTATAAGTAGTCTGGTAGTTGGTGTAGAAGATTGTGGATTTTGTCCCCTGTAGCCAAGGTACACTGTTTAAGCCTGAGTAGTAAGTTAATTGACTAACCTGCCCTCCCCTAATTAAAACATTTTATATACAAACACCTCTTTCCCAGAGAACCTGCTGAGAAGGAAATGCTTGGCACTCTCCACTGTCCTTGTCTATGGTAGCATGGTAGCATTGTTCTTTCCTATAAGAATGTTCACCAAATGTCTCAGTTTTTAAATACAGCAATGCAAAAGTAAGGGTTGAAATGTTAAAGTGCAGAAAAGTAATTCACTGCTAAAGTAAGCATTCTAGTGCTGAAGTTCAGAAAAGTGAAGTGTTGAAATTTTGTACATAAATAATGCAATGCTAAAGTTCTATTTCGCATTTGAAAAAGTAAGTGTTGAAATTTGGTGCATTGATGTGCATAATACTAAAAATTAATTAATGAATTAAATATTGTGGCAGCCACCCTAGTGTGCCCCCCTGCCAGTAGGCCCTAGGCAACTGCCTAGGTCACCCAGTGATGGATTTGGTTCTGCCTGATAGTGTAAATGTAAGTGTACAACACGGTGCAGCGGTTAGCATTGCCACCTCACAGCAAGAGGTTCTCCTGTTCGATTCTTGGCTGGAGCTCCTTCTGTGTAGAGTCTGCATGTCCTCCCCATGGTCGAGGGATGTTAAAAACTTGCAGGTAGGTGTGTGCGTGAATGGACATGCCTTCTTTGAAGGTTGAGCATCAGGCTGGCAACTCGGCACCGTAAGAATCCACTGCCAATAATTAGTGGATGGGAGTTCTGCTGTGGCGACCCCTAACCGGGAAAAGCCGAAAGAATTTTTATATAAAATATTCCAAAAACAGAGAGTGACAACACCTGCAGTTTCTATATCAGGTTATATTGGTGCAACCATTTTCAGTCAAAAACCATGAGTGAAAACACCATGAAGCCTAAAGTCCTCAAGCTACTAAAAGAGGCTGATAACTGTAACCCTTTACAGACTTTTGAGGGATGATGCCTGTCTTATTTAACATGTCATTAGAGACCAAGCTCTCCTAGACTGCCTATATCAACACAACTGCAATAACTCAATCAGTACTAGAACCAGGCAATAGTGTAGCAAGAGCAGGCTAAAGGGGGCAAAGTGTTAGAGGGTATGAACATGACTAGTCAACATCTTACAGTCTCAGCCCAGCTGAAGTCTTTTCATTTTATTTTGTTTGCTTTTGGCTTTTCACTCAAATAGATTATGGGATAAGGAAGACAAGGGACCAATTGACTTTCTACAGCCAAGTATGTTCTTATGGGGGCATGGATTTTCCTGTAAGGAAGCCTATGAACCAATGGGCTTCCTACCGTTATGGCATAAATCCTCTTTTTTTTTTTTTTTTTTTTTTTACTCTAAGCTAAGGGGGTGGGGTGATGGGTGGGGCTTGACTTACATGGCTGCTACTTTGAGCTAGATGAGACATCTATGGCTGTGGAACCCGGGGCCTAAATCGTCAATAGCAGGTATATAAGTCATGGTGGAGGGACAGGTTTATAACCCAGCATCACCAAAATCCCTGGAATAAATTTCCCCTGCATGTTATGCACTGTGTCTTCCTTTATACATAACCTAGATGACTGGGTAGGTAGCCATATATTTACTTCTGTACTGACTGGTATGGCCCTCCTGCAGAAAGGAAGTATGGAAAGAGGGAGGGGTACTTACAAGGTGTGAATAGTTATACGACTTAATGTCCTTAAAAATCTATGTCAGTCCTTGAGTCTATGACATTTTTTGTCATGTCTTAGCCCTGTTTCTGTGCTACACAGTACTAAACAGAGATCATGTCTATGATGTACACACTTATCTTGACTGAAGATGTTCTACAAAACAATGTCTCTACTTCTGGTTAATCACAGTTTGTACAGACCAAGGAAACTATGCTCCTGGCTAAATATAGTCTGGGCAGACTAAAATAAACATTTGCTCAGGGAATCTAACAAAATAATGAAAGCTTGGCAGCCACTATCTTTTACCTGCTCCCTATGGAAGAGTTAATTGACTATAATTTTTCTGCTTTATGGAAATAATATGAATTATTTAAATAATTATGGAAATAACATGAATAAGTTCACTGAAAATACATCTGTACAATAAAGATGCCTTCTGGTGTATTAGTCATGGTCTCAAACTGAATGCAGAGAAATGCATCATCATTCCCTTCCAGACAAACAATGTCCCCTCACACTATCAAATCAACAACAATACCCTAAGTACCGATGAAGTGGTAAGGGATGTAGGATCACAAGTTGACTGCGACCTTAACTTCGACCACCATGTGTCTACTATAGTAAGGAAAGCTTTCTATGTAGCACACTTGATTAGTAAAAGCATCACATCGAGAGCAAAGAAGTTATAGCCCCCTATGCTCAGCACTTATCTGGCCCACAACTGAATATAATGCCCCATTTGGCATGCACTTCACTAAGCACCTGAAGTAATTAGAGAGACCTTAGAGGTTTCTTGCAAAGAAGATCAAGGAATTCCAGCATGTGCCTTACACAGACCGACTAGAGTCCCTGGTTCTATACTCCATATTGTATAGAGACATGCCTGGCCTACAGAGCAATCCAAGACTGAAACCTAATGAACTTGCTGCTTATCCATAAATAAAACAGGACTTGGGCTACCTCTTCCAGGGACCTAAATATGGCCTGCAACTTAAATAGGTTATGCTGGAGGGACAGATTTATCTCCCAGTAACTGCCGTGTCCTTGGAACAGGTTACCAATTCATGTAAAACAGAGCACCTCTATGATACTGTTCAAGAAGAACCTGGACAAGTGGATGGAGAACCATAAATTCTTACTGGGGATAGAACCCACAACCCTGCTGGACATTGGCAGCCATCACTAAATGCATGTTGGATATTGACTAGCATTTCTATGGTATTACATTGGGCTGAAACAGCTAGGCTTAAAATAACATCCAGGTCGATTGCATAGTAATCTCCTGTGATCCTATGATCCTTCAGAACTTGGGCTCAAAGCAAGTTTCAAGAAAAAAAATCCATGAGAATATTTCCCTGTGTCTTAATAGTAAATGACTCATGTCACACATACCAAGTTAGAAATCCTTAAATTGTCTGAATCAGACTGAGAAGGAACTCCTGTTATTTGAAGTCTGGTCACAAGACACCCTAAGACTCAATAAATGTTCAAGGTTTGTATTTAAAGAACCCAGGAAAATAATCCCCAAATCAGATTTTGTTAAAGCATAAGAAGTTAAAGAGAATTTTGACAACTTATTAAAGAAGATGCACATTATCCCAGCTGACCACCCACCATACCTTAAGGAGAGATACAATAAACCATTGTCAATGTACTGTTTGAAGCCAGCGCCACACTTCTTCCCAAATGTATTCACTAAATGACATTTTCAAATGTCAGCATGCCCACAGAGAGGAGCAGTTATAATCTGCAGAATAAATGAAATAAGAGTTAGTCTTATTTTAAAAGGATACACAAGAATGTGTGGAAGGTAATGCTTTGGGACTTGAACCAGGCATGCATGACTGCTGTCCATTGTTAATAATTATTTCAAACTGGTCTACACCATATGTGACTAGCTTGGAAGGAAAGCTTAATTGGTGACCTCAAGCACACAACCAGATTTTCTTGTTAAGCTTGTCAGAAATAATTGTTCATTTTCTTTTATTCACTTGTGCAGCTCAGCAAAAATTATTTAATGCTGATTCTCATATTTCATATATTATCCATCTCAAAGATATAGGCAGGTGCCTGCTTGTTTGCTTTAATTATGTGGTTACTGTCACTGCACATGCCTCATATCTGTCCCCTTCTCTGCTGCCACTGTCACTGAAAGCTATCATAAAATATTACTAACAACAACTGCATGAAATCTGTTTCACTAATATGGAAAGTATTTTATGTGTTGGGATGTTTGCGTTTTCCCTGCATGCCATCCACTGCTGCCTTTATGACCAAATGTACATCGCAATGATCATGTAACAATATCTTACCTGCCTGTGTTTGTATCAGTGAAATGGTGGGTAGCTGTCAGAGAAAGGATAATGTCGCATAGACTCACACAAGCACCTCTAATGCAACAAATCCATGTCTGCAGGTTGTAAAACGTTAATATTTCTTGTACTTTTTTCCTTTCAAGACAAATAATATCAGTTCCACCACTGTTAATATTTGGTACCAAAAGAGCTGTCCACCACTGTCTAGAAAATTGAAAACTAAGAGAAAACAGATTGATTAAGACTGCTACATCTGTCTTAATTTGAGCACTGGGTAGGAATATTTATATTTATTTATTATAATTTATATCGTGCAAGGCATCACAGTATTTTGTTTGAGCTTTATGCTTCTACCATCTGGTTACAATGTAATTTGTGTATAAGCCTTATGAAGACATATTCATTATATTTTACCCTTTTTTGTCCTATTCAGTGGTACGGGGAAGCTGGATCTAATCCAGGCAGTGATTGGGAGTACAGAATAGACATCAAGGAGAGTACTCCAATCCACTGAAGGATACACATGTAGGCTCACACCCACACTGCAAGCAGACCTATTGGAAGTTTGAAGGATCACTTGTTCACCTATCTGTGTTCCTTTCTAGTAGGGACGGAAGCAGATGCCCTGCACCAACAGATGCAGCCTCTGCAGAAAAAGCACCTCAGCCAGGAGCCTAAGTAGAAACCTGTTTATTTGATTCACTTCTCTAAGAGGCAGCAATTGTAACCCCTGCACCACTGTGCTTCCCCATTTGTGATTATGCATCCTTTGCTATTTTTGCTATCTATGGGATCTAACAATCACCTGTCTTTGTTCTTTTTCTGCAAATTTAATAAGTGACATAACTTTCAAATGTGGGCAAGGTAATACTGGTGCCATATATACGGGCAATGCTTAATATCAGTTATCAAATGTTAGGGTTGCATTTTTTTTAAATTTTTGTATTATGATCTTCTGCTAAAAACTTTTAGCTGTACAAGTAGGCCAACAGAATTATGTATCTGCTTTCTATTAGCACTGTGTATTGCACATCTAACAATTTTTACTTCCATCTTTACTGCGGCATTCATTCGTCTGGCTAGAAATTTAAATGAAAACATTGTCAAGACTTACTGGTCTGTATGGTCCTGCAGCCTTCAATTCTATGCACATGTTCAAAGATGGAGATTTGGCAACCAGTGGATAAACCTCTTGGATGCTATGCTAAACTTTGCTGTTTATTTATTCAACATCTGTTTGTTCTACATTTGTGTTGAAACTGATTGAATTTTCAAATGTTCTAGTTTGATTTTGGTTTTACAGTGCATTGCTTTATTATGTTATTATGCTGCAGTTTTGCTGCTTTGGACATTGACTAATTTATGACTATGCTTGGGGATGCTGAATTCAAGTATATGATGCTCTGCTGATGATGTGCCCAAGTGGACAAGTGAGTGTTTTGCTTTTGATCTGAGTCTTGGATTAGTTTAGCTCATGATTTTTTTTTTATTTTGTAGCTTTCTGTGTACTTGCTAAAATTCTACTTTCTCTGGGTTGCAGCTCCAGCTTGTTTATATTAGCTGGTCACAAAGGATTCCCCCTGTTCTGGTTGAGTGGTTGTTCTGACTGAGTGGTTGCAGATTTGTCAATTGTATATCATTATATTTGGAGCATTTAGGAAACAATTTAGGACTTACTTGAGATTTTCCTGTATGTGTTTTCTTGGTATATTGTTAGTGTTTGTCCATCCCCCCAGTCACAAGATTTCAGATCGCTGAAGAACTTCAGAATGCGTTGTTTCTAACCTCCTTGCTGGTTCAGAGGTTTTGCACAGCTACACTCTGCGGTTCATCAACATGGAACTCCACTACTTTACTGAGTACGTTTAGTTGCCCTAAGATGACATTCACTGAAAATGTCTCCTTTATATATTTCAGCTGAATGGACTTTGCAGCTGCTGCTGACTAGAATATTAGCATTTCTTTAAAATCGTGCCCTTTTAACTTCGCATATGCACACTGATGGCACTAGCCATTTGCCTGCTTTCAACACTGCAAAACATTGTATCATTCTGTTGTTTTAACATATTTCAGGAGATGGAAACCTTTTTTTTTCTGTTTGTGTGTCATTGTTATATATCTAAGTTACAAGCAAAGTATGTTCTGCCAATGCTTGCTTAATTTGCTTTGATAAAATGTGCAACTGCTTTGGCAAATCAGTCTGATGCATAATTCTAATAATCTAAGCCTGATTTAATGTTGTTTTACTAATACATGCCAAAGTCAACTGTACTGCATATAATAATTCTGTTTCAGGGAATGAACTATGTTAGGTGTGTGACATTATTTTGTTAACTTCTGCTAAGAACTGATTGTTTTGAAGGAGCCAGGTGGGATGTAGGTCTCCCACTTATAGGTTCATAGGTTGGTACTAGGCTATCGGCCCTAGGGCCTATACAAGCCTAGCCATAACAATTCCCTGGCTATTTCTTCCCACAGTATTTACTTCCCTGGACCCCTGTCTAGCAGGGCGACTGACGTGATCCCCGGGGTGAATTTCTTATCTCCCATCCAATCATCAAGGTTCCTTTTGAAGAGGGCCAAAGAGGCGCTCTGCTTGACATGTATGGGCAGTCTATTCCAGAGTATGAGGAGTCTCTGGTCAGGAACCTATCCCTCCAGCATGTTTTGTTCATTGTGATGACAAGGCTTAGATCCCTGGAGCATGTGTCTTTGAGGGATTGGGATTTCTTTAAGTGTAGCATGTCCAACAGCTCTGGGTTTGACATGGCGTTGTATGTTAAACAGAGATCGCCTCTGAGTAGATGATATGTGACAGAGTATAGGTGGAGTTTTTTTAGATGGTCAGCATAGGGTATCTGCTTTAGGCCTATGATTCTTTTAGTGAGGTATTTCTGCGGCCTTTCCAGTTGTTGCAGATGTCTTGAGAGCTACATACCAAACGGGGCGTTGTATTCTATAATGGGCCTAATGAGGGATGAGTACAGTGGGACAATGACCACCTTTTTTCTGAATGAAAAGCACTTAATGATGAGGTGTGCCACATAGAAGCATTTTCTGAGTGTTGTGACAATGTGGTTATCGAAGAGGAGACCACTGTCCACCTGTGTCCCTAAGTCTCTTATCACACTTTCGGTGTTTAGTGTACTGCCACTTATGTGGTAATTCACGGGTACATGTTTTTTCCCAAAGGGGATAACTATACATT
Organism: Protopterus annectens; assembly: GCF_019279795.1. NCBI lineage: Eukaryota > Metazoa > Chordata > Ceratodontiformes > Protopteridae > Protopterus > Protopterus annectens. The sequence goes on along the minus strand of NC_056734.1, from coordinate 409,449,358 downwards.
TCTTGTCATTAAGCTTGAGCCCATGGCTCTGGCACCAAGCATCTGTTTCTGTAAGGCCCATTTGTAGAATATCCACATAATTTGGGGATTCAATAATGGCTCCCAGTTTGCAGTCATCTGTGAACTTTGTTAGCCAGAATCCCTTAGTGTTGGCCTGCACTTCAGAGAAGTAGATGCCAAACAAGAGCGGTCCCATGACTGATCCATGAGGTACTCCACTTTTCACTTGTCTGGAGCTGGATTTGGAGTCAGCTACTTTTACAGTGTGGGTTCTGTCAGTAAGCCAGTTGGCAACCCATCAAGTGATGTAGGGATTAATTCCCAGCTTAGTAAGTTTATCTATGATTCAGAGTGGAGGATGGTGTTTAAAGCCTTGGCGAGGTCCAGATAGGCTGTGTGGACCACCTTACCCTTGTCCACGACTCTAGAGACTGATTTGAAGAAGTCAATCAGGTTCAGGAGACAAGATCGGCCCTTCACGAACCCAAACTGTGTGGGGTCCAGTGTTTTAAGGTTGCCAATGTCTTTGTTTATAAGTTCCATAATAATACGCTCCTTGGCCTTGCAGATCAGACTCATCAAACTGATGAGGCTGCAGTTCCTGAGATCCAAGTTGGATCTCCCCTTGTGGAGTGGGATAACTGTAGCTGTGCACCACTCAGTAGGCACGAAGCCTGAGGTGAGGCTATGATTAAACATGACACTTAGATGAGGTACCAGTTCATTTTGTAGTTCATGTAGTACACAGCCTGGGATGTCATCTGGTCCCATGGATGCTGCATTCTTAGCTTTGGAGAGTGCATTTTTTACCTGTATAGCCATTATTACCGGAATTTGGCAATCTTTCGGTATTGAGATGGGCCCTTTAGGTGGTGGTGGGGGGGGGGGTGAAGTTTGCACTGAATCAGTTTGCCAGGATATTGGCAATATCCTTGGGATCAGTATATTTAATGCCATTCTGTTGCAGCTCAGAGCAGATCTGAACATTGCCATTTCGATTCTTGACATAGCTATCGAATGCCTTGAGGTTGTCTTTGGAATCTTTGACAATTTTATTTTCATAACTAGCTTTGGAGGATTTTATGAGGGATCTCAGCTTCTTACTGAGGCTGGTAAGAGAGTAATATGTTTTCCAACTTTATAACTCTTCAAAATATATGGATTGGACACCTTATGTGCATTCATAATTGCTCTTATCAACCAATAACTCACCTCATACTCTAACAATCCACCCAGTAAGGTAGGAGCGTTATAGTATGAAGTACAGCCTATTTTAATAGAATCATACTGTACAGTGTCTTCTTATTTGAATCATATTTCTACAACTTACAACGTTTTGCACCTTTTTGCAGCAGTCTTATCTAACATTTCTTTTTTTACATAACAATAATGCTTACCTGTTCTTCTCCTTCCACTGATAATTCATAGCTGCAGTGCCTATGCTTTTGTTATCTATTGTTTCGGTTATAAGCTGCCTGCCTACATACAACATCATTCATAGCACAAATTTCATTTCATATTACTAGTTCAAGATCCATTTAAATAGCTATAGACTATACAACAGCACCATCCATTCAGAAGACCAATTGCAGCATAGTGCTGTTGCAGCTAGCCTCGAGAAACCCAGCTTGCTAAGCTTGCATTCTCTTTTGTGATTGCCATACATTTTAAAGATAGAGACTTACTAACTTGATCTTGGATAGAAAATAGAAGTCTGCAGAGCTAGCAGCCCAGTAGCATGTGGTTTCCTGACTTAGCAAGATGCAACAGTAGAAAGAATTAATCCAAGCTTCCAGCAACACTCAGAAGTGTTTCCATTGTAAGTCCTTGAGTTACAAGTACTTGAGGAACCAAATTCCCAAGCACAACTGCTCAACAAAGCAGCCTGACAAGAAATAAATACATAAATAAATAAATATTCAGAACTTATGCACCATCTACAGGGACACATCTCCCAAAAGAAGGGCAAAACTGCCATTGCACATGTAGAAACCCCACCAACAGTGGCTTCCTATGGAAAACTGCAAGTTCAGCTTCACCAGGTTATTTTCAGCAAGTTGGTTTCTCATGGAATTGTCAGTCAAGGGGCAGTAGGTCAGCCGAAAGAAGCACCACATTGCATTGGGCAAGAAACAGTGACACCATGCAGCCATATTCAGACTTCTCATTGCATGCACTGTGGCACAACTGGTTGGAAGTAGCAGATCCAACAACACAAAAAGTAATAGGGTAGGCAGTTCTGCAGACTGTGGACTAAAATACTTTACTTTACTGACCAGCAGATCTTTTTCAGCCTGCCAGCTGGCTTACACAGTATTCTTCTGCTCTTTGTTTGTCATTCTTGCTGGTATGGTAAAGAAAAGCTGTGCAGCAAACAACTCACAAAGATCAAAATAACTGTAGGTGCCAATAAAATAGCAGGGTCAGAGTTATCTATGATCAAACTGGTGCTGTGGAACAAACACAAACTGGGAGGCTAAATTCATAGCCCTCCACCTCATGTGGAGCAGTTGTGAGGTATGTGTGTATGTCTGTGTTGTATGTTGCTTCACCCCTCCCCAAGGCAAGACGAAGAATATGCTACTTCCTGTCACTGTGCTTCATTTATATCTACTAAATGTGGCAGCAATCATATTTTAAGACTAAAGACAAAATATTGCCCTATACCTCTTCTGGTTTATACTTGAAGACTATACCTTCTATTTAATATTTATAAGCAGCTTTTGTTTTCAGCTCTATGTACAGCAATATATTGATTCTCATGCCATGCATTTTATTAACCTACAAAATGATTTAATAGGTGGAATTTCAGGAATGTCCTTGTAGTTAGCTACAAAAATGTGTAAAAGTACTACAAGTTGCAGTGTAGCAAATCTTGTTTAATGATATACAAGAATGTGACACACACCACTGCACTTACAACTCACCAATGTTATATATTGCCCTCCAGCACTTACTGCCCTATGCACACTGTAAAACGTTTGGATGGCACAGTGGTGCAGCGGTAGCATTGTTGCCTCACAGCAAGAGGTTCTCTGGTTTGATTCATGGCTGGAGTGCCTTCTGCGTGGAGTCAGCATGTCCTCCCTGCTTTCGTGTGGGTTTCCTCCAGACGCTCTGGTTTCCTCCTACATTACAAAGACATGCATGTGGAGTGTATTGCCCCTGGCATCCACTGAAAATTGGCCTTGTTTAACAAATGTTAAATAAATAAAAAAGTGCACTGGATGTTGCCTGTGACACAATAACTAACATGGTGACTACTCCCTTCACATGTTGGAGGCAATGGTGTCTTCCAGAGAGTTACACAGTATTGTAAATAGATCTTCACTAATTCATTCCTGTATATTTGGGAAAACTTGCACATTTAATCTCCGGCTACATGGTATCAAAAAGAGGATTTGTTCTGGATTATTAACTTTGTTCATGGGATAACTGCAAAAACTGAAGAGGGAACAATTTTAATACATAGTGGTAAATGATTCTTAATCAGGTGTCTAAAATAAAAAAAATTAACATTAGAAGCCATTTACTTCATAAGGCCTTATCAGAAATTATACACTTTAAAAATCATGTGAACCAAAAAATGTTCTTCCTTATTTACTGCAAGCAGACTTTCTTTAACCATTAAAACTATTTTACTGATTTTTACAATTCATCATGGATAGAACATCATACTTGGCAGCTGTGTTTATGTAGGCATGTCTGTCTGCCTGTCTGTCTGTAGCTATGTACACTGAAAGATGCCATTTACAGGATAACATTCTGACATTTCCTCTCTCAGTTATCATTTAGGACAACCAATAGCTAATGACTTTGTGTCATTTTTGTTTCATTACTACTTTAATCACACATTAGTGTTAAGAAAGTCAAGTCCAATTTATTGCCGCAATATGAACAAAAGATGATTGACTTTAATAAATTGACTTAGCTTGTGGTGTCATTCCAGGTGGATAAAATATTTGTCAGCATGAAAGGACATGGTTAACAAACCATGTTGCTTTGCCAAGGATGGTCTGCAGTTATTCCCTCTAGGCTTTTGAATATTGGTTAAAACATTGTCCTCTGTCATATAGCCTTTTTTAAGCAATGATAAATTGACAAACCTTCCAACACAGCAAAATATACACAATGAAACTTAAATGTGTTAGTGCTCAATGCCAGGAGTCTAATTAAGAAGCACAAATCCCTCCAAGAGTTCCTTACATTGGAGAATGTACACATTTGTGCAGTTACCGAAACATGGTTAAAACCTGCAAAGAGTACCCCAGTAGTGCAAGGCTTCAGTACCTTCCATGTATTTAAACCAGCAACTGCACAGACAGGGACTAAAGGCGGAGGTGCCTCGATCTACATCAATAACAAACATGCATCTAGGTTGCAAATAAATCTCCACAGTTCCAATTGTAAATGTAATAAGTGAATTGGATTGATATAGATAAAAGTTTTAATTTTATAAACTCACTGATTGAAGCATGGTTAGTTGAAGAAAGAACCAGCAATGAGTTGGCTGATTACTTTTGTGTGAGTACACCCAAGGTGGGAAGGTTTTTCAACCTTACCAAAATACATAAGAATTTGGATTCACCAACGTTTAGGCTTATAGTGGCCAATGGTGGTAGTAAAACTGAGTCCATGGCTATCTATGTAGATAGATGCTTGCAAAAAGCATTGATTTCAGCTGAATCATATATTAAGGATTCGTTTGATTTTAACAAAAGTGTGAAAAATGTTTCCCTGAGAGATAATACGTGGTTAGTAACTGCTGATGTATGTTCATTGTACACTGTAATTCCCAATGAAGAAGGAATTGAGAGGGTTACAGGAGTGCTGAGAGGTTGTCCTGATTTTAATGGTGAGGAGATTAGTCTGTTGGCTGAACTATTAGATGTAATAGTGTCTTACAATTTATTTTTAGCTTCGACAATAGATTTTTTAAACAAAATAAAGGTGTGGCTATGGGGGCAGCTATGGCCTCGAGTTATGCCAATTTGTTCATGACTAGTTGGGAAAGAGAATTTATTTTTAATTCTACATTTGCTAGCAATATTTATTTTTACAAACGCTTTATTGATGACTTGTTTTTTTATGGAAAGGTTCTGAGTAAGAATTGTTGAAATTCTGTGAATATTTAAATTCTGTTACAAGCTATTTAAAGTTTTCTTTTAATAAAAGTAGAATTAGTGTGAATTACCTGGATCTGACTGTGTACAAGAAAAGGGGGGAAATCTTGGTTAAAATGTTTTAAAAAATATATCCAGAGTAACAGCTACTTGGAATATAGCAGTTTACATAGTGTGAGCTTGAAAAATAATGTTGTGTTTGGTCATCTTGATAGAATAAATGGACTCACTGACGAAGAGGTGTATTTTTTGGAAGAATGTGAGATGTTAAGAAAAAAAAAAATTAAACAGAGGTCACCCTATTGGGGTAATAAGTGAAGCAATAGATAAAATTAAAGCCGTGAGGAAGAAAGGGACAATAAAGGATGTTGAAAGAAATAGTGAAGGAGTAGATTATAATCTGAGTTGCACATTGGAAAATTCAGTAGATATGTACAGTATTAAGCATATCATCACAAATAATTGGAAATTTTTGAAGAATTTCCAAGAGTTAGATGCTTTTTTATATGAGAGTCCTACTTTTGTCACAAAAAGCGGGAAAAGTTTATTTATTTATTATGTATTTATTTATTTACATTTGTTGACCGGGAGAGTCCGACTGGACACAGGTCTATTTTCAGAGGAGGCCCGGGGAGAAAAGCTCCACATTAAGTCTTAAGGATTTTTTAGAAACCAAAATATTTAATACTCCTATTTCTTATAATGGGATGTCAAGATGTGAAGACTGCAATTATTGTAAGTTTTTGGTACTGGGGAACAAAATAGTAGTAAAGACTTGGGACTTTACTATTGCTATTATTATCAAGGGAAATTATAATTGCAAGTCTAAATTCATTGTGTATCTAGTATTATATAATTCTTGTGATGGATTTTACATAGGAAGAACTATACGTAGCTTCCATCGCAGAATTTATGAGCACCTGAGAGCAGTTGAAAAACTGGATGTAACTAATGCCCTAGCAAGACATGTTGATAACTTTCATAACAGAGTTAAAGTGGGTTTTAGTTTTACTGTTATTGACCAAGTTGTAAATGCAGACAAGAGATGGGATGCAGAAGTGGATTTAAACTGGAAAGAATATGCTTGGCAATTGAGGCTAAACACAGGTGCAGATCCAGGTATGAATGATATGGAAAACTTTAAAGCAACGTAATGTAAGAAAGGGTTAAAACACTGCTAATGTTTTGGGTCATGTGACTTGAGCAAACTATAAATGTGAATTTTGTATGTGTGACAACCAGGTCTGAAGAAGTTCTTTGTGACTGAAAGTGCTTACCGGTTGTTTTTTGTTTTAATAAATATTGAGTGTTTTATTGTCATTTGAACTGCATATTGGATTTAATACATCTAGGTTGGTTAAGCAGCACATCTCACTGGAGTTCCTCTGTCTCCAGACTACCATAGAGAAAATCCCATACTATATCCTAGCAAGCTATTATCACCCTATATCTCCCATAAAACCTATAGCTCATACTTAGACCTATTGGATACACTCACCATTCAACCAAATACTCATGGGGGACTTTAATTAACCCTCTATAAACTGGAAATCCTCAAATTTGCAGGTACAGAGATTCCTATACTTTGTAAAAACAAACACCATGGACCAGTTAGTGCATATGCCACCTAGACGTACAAACATATTGGACCTGGTACTCACAAATATGGAAGAACACTACAACTCCCCCTTCCCAGTGTTATGTTCCTTATAGTAAGGTCAGACCACAAATAGTCTCCTCACAGCAAACCCTGCAACATTTACAAACTACCCCCAAGGCAAGCTACCTTTTATTAAGTAATAATCTGTCAGGACTATTCACAGAAGGTTTGTACAACCATGTCAGTGATTGCGTAGAGACTATTGTGCCTACCAAAGCTAACTCAAAAAGCTAACCATCCTAGTGAAATCCAAAATTAAACAAGTTGTTACAACAAAGAGAAAAAAGTCATAGCTAAAATTAGGAAGTGTACCACCAAAAAAGATAAAAACTCTGTTATCAAACTGAATAGACAACTAAGAGGACTAATTAAGTCCAACAAAGCAAATTTTGAGGTAAATATAGTGTCTCAGGCTAAGAAAAACTGGAAGATCTTCTTCAGCTATGTCCAAAATCTCAAAGGCAGCCCACAACAGTGTATCAAACTGTGGATAAATGGAGCTATGTTCATGGAACTGAGAGATATAGTAAATCTGCTGGCTGACAAATTCAGCTCCAAATTTAATCCCACTCACCTCCAGACCCCCCCAGAAATACCATCTAATATAATCCCTCCCACTATCACTAGAGAGCAGGCCCTAGATCTGGTCTCCATGACCAAGAATACAGCTTCAATTGGCCCTGATAACATGCCAGGATGCCCCTAAATATCCTGAAATATGACCTAATGACCTATCAGGGCCACTGGCATCACTATTCAAGCTTCACTATTGTGCAGACCTTGTACCATGTGAATGAAGAGAGCAATGGTCATTCCTCTGCTTAAGAGCGGACTATCAATGGATCGTGAGAACTACAGAGCCATTAGTCAGACTAATCTCATATGCAAAGCCATGGAAAGAATTATTATAGAAATAATTTTCAATGACATAGGAAACCTTCAGACCCTGAACCCAATATAGTTTGGTTTTGTCCAAGGCAGGTCATGTCTACTGAACCTGGTGGACTTCTTTGAGAAGGTCACCAAGGCAATGGATGAGGGCAAAGTGGTACATACTGCCTACCTTGATCCAGCTAAGGCATTTGATAAAATACCCCACTCAGGCATTGTAAAGAAACTCACAGAATTACTCATTAACCCGTATGTAACTCAGTGGATAGCTAGTTGGCTTACAGATAGGACCCAGGGAGTTAGGATTGTAGAAACCACCTCCACAAAGAGGCCGGTAACCACTGGAGTGCTACTGGGCATAGCTCTTAGCTGTCCAGATTTTCACAGGATGTCCAGATTCTTTATTCATGTTTTTGGTCTGTTCCTTGTAAAATGTGTGTTTTTCTGGCAAATCACTGAGGAATGGAGTCACTTAATAATGACACACATTTGAGTTTTAGGCTTCATCTATCCATCCTCAACCCCTTTTCCTATTTTACACATGGAGTTGGGGTGTCAGTTCTCCAGTGACAAACCACTGGGTGGCTAGTTCTGCCACAGTAGTTCATTCTTACCACTCACTCACATACACAACTATGACCAACTTAGTGTGTCCAATACACCTACTCCATGTCTTTGGAATGTAGGAGGAAACAGGAGCACCCAGAGGAAACCCACGTGACCACAGGGACAACATACAGACTCTGCACAGAAAGCACCCGAGCTGAGAATTGAACTGGACAACCTCTTGCTGTGAGGCAACAACACTAACCAGTGCACCACCCCAGTTTCATGCTCTGTATCCTTCAGAAAATGCATGCTAAGACAAATACTGTTATTCTAGCAACTTTCTAAGTTTATAAGAGTAATGTTGAAAATATTTCTCTATTTTTGGGCCTTTGCCCCCCATTATTTTAGGCTTTGTTCAGATTTCTTATGCTAAAAGGTTGAGAGGGTATGCTCCTGCGATCTGTGATGGGTCTGCTCCTTGTTGGTATCTATTTTTTGGAATTCAAGGCCAATGACAAAGGCCTGTGCCTTACCAAACTTGCAGATGATTGCAAGCTAGGACCAATCATAGAAACCCTCCAAGATACTTACATCTTATAGGAAGGTCTAACACAGACAAATGATTGATGCCAAAGCCATGGCTTAAATCTCGCTGCCAAGAAATGCATAATAGTACCTTTTTGGAACTCGGCCACCAAGGGAAACTGCCTCATTGATAAAACATCCTTAAAAGTAGACATTATAGTCCATGATTTGGGAACTCATGTAGCTAGTAACCTGTCTTTTGACCAACATATGTTTAAGGTTGTAAGAAAATCATTCCATCAACTTATAAGTAAAGTCATGACAACTACACCCAAGTCGTCACTCTACTGGACTCAACCCTCATCAGACCAGTCAATGAATATAATGCCCCTTCAGTATGTACCTGACCAGGCACATGCAACAACTGCAATTTAAACAGAGACACTACACAAAAAGAATATGGGGTGTAAACACAATGTCCTCTGCATCACCTCAATGACCTGTCTCTATACTCTGTTTCCTACAGATGGCTAGAGAGGCGAATTATTCCCGGCATACAAGGCATCCTTGAATCCCACTCTGATGGACCTTTTGCATATCTGCAAAATGAACAGCACAAGAATGTCCAGGGAAGTCACAGAGAGGACATTCCCTACATCTAGGGAAGTCATCATGCCACTGAACTCAACCCTCATAAGACCCATCACTGAGTATAATGCCTCCTTCAGTATGTACCTGATGAGGCACCTACAATAACTGAAATGTCCACAGAGGATTCACACAAAAACAATATGGGGTGTAAACACAATGTCCTCTGCAGAGCACCTCACATGCCATATTATCCCACCTTTCTAAGATCCTGGAAAAGTGTTTTCATAAGCAACCCCTTAAGTACCTCTTGCAATATGATCTCTAAACCCCAACACAACATGGTTTCCAACCAGACCATAGCACCATTACAGCTCTCCTCAACTTTTCCAGCATGATTAATAAGGCTAGAGACCAAGGAAAGTTTATCTCTTTTGTTTTTTATAGATCTCACAAAAGCATTTAAAACAGTAGAGAAACTTCTGACTCAAATGTCCTGTTTGCGAATTCCTAAACCAACCCTTGTATGATTTTCTAACTACCTATATGAAAGATATTAATCTGTCAAATGTCTCTCTCCTCTCTTCCTTTTTTCTCCTAGTTAAAACAAGTGTTCATCAAGGCTCTATCCCTGGTCCACCGCTCTTTAATATTTTCATTAATAACTTATATACCTCCTCTCAGCAAGCCTGCCTTATTCAGTATGCAGATGACTCAACTCTCATCTGCTCATATGACAGCCCACTACAACTATAATCCAAAACAGGAAATGCCTTCAACTCACGCAAACTGTGATAACATCAAAACCATCTTTCACTTAATGCCAAAATGACTAAACTGCTACTATTTTCCCCTAAGTTTCATGCCAGTGCTAACAGTAACTTCCACATTACCTCTTTAAACAATACAGCAATTGCAGCAGTTACCCATACCAAATTGCTTGGAGTGAATAGAGATGGGAACTTAAAGCTTGATCTTCAATACAAAACTGTATAAAAATAACTCATCAAATGCTAGCTGTACTGTATAGAGCAGAAACACCCCTTTCTCCTTTACTACTAGTATAATCACCCTAGCTAACACATATCTTTTACCCTGTCTTTTCTATGGTCACTTATTTTAAGGCACAACTGGAGCAATGTTATAATAAGACAGCAGGATTTGGATCTAACCTGTCATATAAAGGTCATTAGTGATCTACATCACATGCTGTCAACTGGTTAGAACTCCCACATCAACTAGCCCATACGCATCTTCTTCAAACCCATAAAATACTATATAACCCCTTTACCTGCCCTTCTATCTTCTCAGTACTTCATCACTATCTCCTATATTGTAGTCCATGCCAAGTGAAGTTGTCAGGCAAGCAGTCTGCATTAGGCATCCCTAATGACAACTATGCAGCTGCTAAGAGCCATCAATCTTTGATGATAAGCAGAATTTTATAATGATACTGGAAATTGAGAGGGAGAATTGTGAGACAATAACCATTTTTAATTCTAAGACTCATTAATGTAAGTCCCAGAATAGCAAGACTGAAGGAGTAAAATATAAATATGTATATTCTGTGTCTCAGAGTATGTAATTTTTGTTTGAAGTATGTAAATCTTGGAATGAGTATATATAAGTTACAGAGATGTGGAGGGGAGGGTACAGAGCTTGCCCCCCGCAAAAGAAGTTTAAAAGAGAACAGATATTCAACAGTAGTTGTTCGCCTGTATTCTATTTTTCCTATTTTTGGGGGGACTCATAAAATTATGAGCCCTAGAATTACAAGTGGGAGTCTAGCAAAAATCCTACATAAAGCAGATAATAACAAGCTTCTGATCTTCAGTGACAACCATGCCCATAATGGGCTCTACCTCCACTGAAGGAGACAAACCAAATACATATCCACATAACTCAAAGTGACCAGAAGGAAAAAGATAATTAGGGATGAGGGCAGATCTTAACACTAGTTCCCCCAGAATGCAGTGCCAAAGTCAGTATTAAGAACCAACACTGTGCACACTGAGCCAAGTCCTTCCTTGTCATGTGTAGGTGAGAAGCTGATGTCCATCAGCAGACATCTGGGGTAAAAGTAATAACCAAGTAAATGGTCATCTGCTGACAAAAGTCATGTATTCTAAAAGATCATAATAACTAAAGAAATTTGGAAGTCTGCATTTCTCTCTCTCTCTCTCTCTCTCTGTCTCTCTCTCTCTTAACATAATTGGAAGGATGTTCCTGCTATCCATCTATGAGGACCAACCTGAAAGAAGAGAGCAACGATGTCCACAGAACTGGAATATAACAACAAAATGGAGCACTCCAGTTATGGCCATCTCATAGCCTATGACATAGAGTTAACACCATAATGGTCAACTCAAGGCTCAGAAACAAAAAAGGGAAAAGAGGAGGTCAGTTTAAAGTACCATGCTCTGGAATGACAAACAGAGCAACAGGAAAGGGGTGGGCATTCAGCAAATCTAGAACACACAACTACAGCAGACCTATCCTGTCTCAGGATGCCTAGAACTTAGCTTCAAGCACTTATCAGAGGGACAAGTCTACAGTCTGGAATTAATCACCCCGATTTTAAGTGATTGTGTAAAAACAACAGATAGGGTTGTATGCCTTTGACTGCAATGAAACAATTTGGAGGAAAGAGGGATATGAAGATGCTCCCACCAACAGCTATTAACATGTTTGAGCTCTTCATCACACAGGCATAATAACCAAAAGAGAAAACAGGGTCAAAACAAAATGGCATGCTGCTTCAGGTAACCTGAAGTAGAATTCTGTCATTAGAAGACTGGTGCATTATATAATGATAAAAGATAACTATTGGTAGAAACTCAAAATTCATATATTTTAACATATCATAAATTTCTGTATAATTTAAACCTGCCAGCAACACAGTATCTACTAATTACAAACAAGTTTTTTTCTAATCTTCAGTGCTCTCATGGGAACAGAAATAATCATGCTTTCTTGGAAATCTATTTCTTGCCCATATTGCACTTTGAGTGCAGGGCTGATGCAGTGGTGCAGTGGTTAGCATTGCTGCCTCACAGCAAGAGGTTCTCCAGTTTAATCCTTGGTTGGGGCGCCTTCTGTGCAACATGCTGTAGGTGGATTGGACATTCTAAATTGGCCTTAGGTGTGTGTGTGTGTGTGCCTTCTGTGGTAGGTTGGGCACTGGGCTGGCAACCTGACACTGTAAAACTCCACTGCCAATCATGAGCAGACATGTGATCTGCTGTGGCAACCCCTAACCAGGAAAAAGCCAAAAGAAGAAAATTGCACTTTGAGTGTGCAGCTGATGAGATTCCAATACCCTACTATGTGTTTTCAGATTACACTCCCATTTACTTAGAATGGATGATTATCAAATTTGAGAATCTTTAGTAAAAATGTCAATGATTTTTTTGTAGTGACTCTTACATGTGTTCCCTACATATGTCTGTTACACAGTCTATGAAAGTTTCTTGAAAATTAAGAAATAAGTTTGATGACTTGGACATTTTTAAAAAGAAACATTTTGTAGGTTTCACATCTTGTTTTTCTTAAATGAGTCGGCCAGTGTTACATTTCTTCACTTGCAAATCTCAGCAAATTAGTGAAGTTGATTTCTTTGGCTATTAGGTTTGTTCACCGTCAGATTATAAAATACTTCAGATTCATGACACTACGAACAATAAAGAATTCAGCTTTATTTGACAGCACAGTCAGAGAGTTATGAATTTTGAGCCTAGTAGCTTTATGACCTCAGTTGGTGTGGTGTAATAAAAAAGACTACAGGCACATTGCTGTTTTTGTTTTTCTTAGCAAAACACTTTCAGATATGACAGGCATTGTGATGCAATAGCAAGGGAGGCAAATCTAGGAAGAAAGTTTCATAAAGCTCCAGTAAGGTATGAACTGAAAAAAGCTGACTAATATAAAAATGCCAGAAAGTGAGAGAAACTGCTGTCTTGTTTTTTTCAATATGTGAAAGTCTGGGGATGATTCACAAGGTATGGAAATACACTCTGAGGAAGGGGAAATGTTACATTTAAGACATAGTTCTCCTTAATTACAGGATATTTGCTACAGGATAACATGGGGCAGTATAACACTTGGACGGGCTGCCCACTCCTCTCCCACATCATCAGTAACAATTTACAATGGTCAGGTTCCACTGATGGAAGGGAGTGCAGGAACAGGTACATTCAGATTCTGCCAACAGGATAAGAACTGAATAACAGACAAGGCAGTTGGTAAATGGTGACTAGAGGAATCTTCTTTATTAGAATATAAGGGAAGTTTCTTTTAGGTTTCAGCAGTCAGGGAGGAAAAATAAATTTCAGGATCCACTACCACTGGAATAAGGAAGGAGACCCTCAGTAAGGTTCTACTAGAAGAAGAGCAGTCTATTAATGAAAGAGGTGCAAATGTTGGCAAGTGATTGCTGAGATGGTAGAATCCAGCACCAGAGGAGAGACTGTCGAATCATCTGCTGATGTTTGCCAAGTAATTCCCAAGAGCTTGCACTGGCAATGGCTCTGGAGGAATAGTACCAAAGTCTGTAGAGTCTAGAATAGGGTCTAATATCTAGCCTTAGATGAGCCTTAAGAAATAAGTTAGCACTAGGTACGACAGTGGGAGAAGTTGTTGACTTGCATAGGGGTATCAGAGCCTGATGATGGAGGCACCAGTGCTGGTTGACCCAAAATTAGTGAGCCTGACATCTGAAACTCCTCAGTGTAAGACCACAAATACTGCAATTCTGATACCTCCAGAGCAGACTCAATTTGTTGTAATTACCATTCAACACATATTACAAATAAGCGTTAAAAGATCCATTTGTATGTCTGTCAAATGGCTAAGGGAAGAGAAAGAGAGTGAGGCAGCCTGATAATTCTGCATCCTTACTACAACATTGGAAATATCCAAATTTGTCAAAGGAAGGGCAGAAGAATCCATAGCTTGAGGGGAAGGGAACAGTGTCTCTCAAGTCAGGAAAGGAGGCAACACAGGAAGAATCTGAAGTTCATTGACGCTCTACACATGAAGCGAAGGAGGGGGAGGAAGTCTCCACTGTAGGGCCTCCAGACATCTGGAACTGTTGAAGGCACGTTGAAACCAATAAAATCAATAGCCAAAAGGACCCAATAAGCAATAATGTCGGAACCTGAAAGGTGTGAGACCAAGGCACGCAAAAGGGTGACTAATTAGTCAAAAACTTGAAAGAACAACCCCAAATATGAAAGAAATGCAATATCCTACAGCTAAATGTGTGACAAAAGCATGCACATTGCAAGCAGGAAAAAAAAACAGAACTGGACAAAGCCCCAAAGAAAGAGAAGAAAATGGAAAGACTCAGATGGCCACTGCCCCAAAGAGAAGGGACACCCAAAGATGAGATGATATAAAGGGTACAATAACAATAAAATACAGAAAAATAAGAAAACATATGAATGGAAAAGAACGATGTTAACCTACACCAACAACCTAGAAACTACAGAAATGGAACGTCACTTCTAGAAATGAAAAAAGCACATCAGAAAGTCTTAAGTCATTAGAATTTGACTGAATGGCTTCAGCAGTGAGAAGAAATAAAAACTGGAAGAGAAAGGTACAGGTATCATGGGAACGGGAAATGCTTATGTGACCTCAGAAAGTGATATTTACTGAGGGGAACATTTACAGAGCACTTAAGTCCCATGGGTTAATGATGGCTGTATTTCCTTACCAGTGACTGCATTTCCCATATTCATTTCATTATCTGCATTTGCCAGAAAGCTAGAAGCCAGATAGAAATCCTATGGTTTATTTTGACCTTCATATTAACTGAAAACTGATGATTTAGCACTGTGCATCACAACACAGAAAATGAAACAGGAGTACCCCTGCCTAACCTTATAATCTGACATTAATGGTATCCTGATGTGGAGAGAGGATTTATCACTTGACTTAATTCTAGCTGTTTCTACTATGGGTCTACATTAAAAAAATTAAAGTTTTAAATAACAAACACTCACATGAGTGAAAATGCAAGACAATGAAAGGGGTTTTTGGGGATCACAGTACAGTGAAGATTGGAATATCTGCCCTTTCCTCACTGTAGTGCAATCTCAGAGTTGGAATATATAGTTAGGCAGGGGGGTATATCCCCCCCACAATAAAGAGTTCGAGGTCATGCATTTTCGCTCATGTGAGCGTTCATTATTTGAAACTTTCATTCTTTTTTAATATAGACCCGTTTCTACAAGGACCTTGCATGTGTTAGATTAGTTTGTTAAGACAACTCTCCCAAAAATCAGACTAACATTGCATTTTTACCTTATTTGTCAAAGAGAAGCATATTGCTTAAAATGCACTAGTCAGAGTACATCAGCAATAGTCACAACGGTAAGGCAGAAATACAGTATTCCACCATCTATGTGCTTTTGTAAGGATAATTTACGCTTGTTTATTTAATGCCCACAAACTAATTTGCTTTCTTCCAACTGGTATTCACTTATGTGGTGGAATACATGGGCTGGGGGTATATAATATTCACTGATTCAGGTAACATACTGTGTGGGCACTTATGAGGAAGAATCATTACCACCTTGTCTACACATTTCAGAAGGATTTTGTGTGCATATTTATTAGATTTGTTGAGAAATTGTTCACCAAAAATATTCTGTTTTATGTAATATAAGAAGCAACCACTATTACACATTCCTAAAATGCAGCTGTTTTGCAAAGTCAGTGATACTGCACTGGGTCATGAAGGGGAAATCTGCCTTGCCATCTATCCATGTCTAGAATAATTTTATATGGAGATTTATCTGGTTTTCTAAGGGAAAGTATCCTAAAATTATTTATTCAAAATGGGTGCGAGATTTTGAAAATCTCGTTAAATTGCCAAACCATCTATCACACCTTCCTGTTATCTGAGGCACTGTCTGGGTAAATTAGTTGCTCAGAGTAATAAGGTAGGCAAATGAAAAATCATGGAATCAAACCCAGAACTACATGAATAATCTTTGAAGCATCATATAGCCTTAATTTGTTACACTATTATTCACAGGATGAAATATCCAACAGTAATTCAGAAAACTATGGAAGCTAAGTGAGAACATCATGTGATTCAAATGCAGAACTCCTAAATAGCCAAACAGTGATTAAAAATTTCAAAGGAATCACCATTACTTTTGCTTGTGGCCACTCACATTCTTACAATCAAGACCTGCTCTTAAACCAAAATGGTTCCTGGCATGAAAGCAATATGGTCCTTTCATTCTTCATGACAAGATTCAAATGTACACCAAAAGTGGAAGCAATAGGGATCAGGGCTTTGTATTTAAGCCCTAGCATCCCTTGTACATGACCAAAGTGTCATCAGAGTTGGCATGCAATGTACATACACACCTCAACTCAGCTGTAATCAAATGGCAATACCTCCTTGTATACAACACCAACATGTGATTCCCCCATCTCCACTGGAGATTCCTCTGTGGAGGGTGTACCCAAGCACACACTCCAGTCCCCTTCCATTGAAGAGAGGTGAGCTATCTTAGCCATGTCATTCATTTGCACCCCTTATTCCAGCTCCCAAAATGAAATAAGTCTCCCTGGTCATAGTCAGCTATTTTACTTCTGTCACTGGAAATAGCTAAAATTACGATTATCTTGTCTGCCTTTTAAGTGAATTTAGCATTCTAACTGCCATATATCCCTACTCTCTGTCATATATTTAATATCTCACTTCTGCTGGAATGTCTTTGTGGATTTCGTCACTGCTACTCAGTCCCAGCAGTCCATGGACCAGCAGCCTTATCTGTAAATAAGTACTTTTAGAAATCAAGGGAGTAATTAGTCTCTACAAACTTCTTCCTGTGCCCACTCCTTACTCCTCTCTTCTTAGTGTTCAGGATAATTTCTTCACATCACCCTGACATGAATTGTTGTGCCAGTGTCATGCTTCCCCACCCATCTCATCTGGTCTCAGATAAGAAGAGCTGCACATCCATTCTCTGGTCATATACTCCACCCCCAGATTCCCTCCAACAGCCTAATGTCCATTTCCTTCTGTAGCTTCTAGCACTGCACATGGTACTCAAGGTGTATTCCGACAAAGGTACAGTGAAAGTATTACTTCTTTGCAGTTTATCCCTCTGCAGATACAACTGATCAATCTTTTTGCAGCTGCCCTCTCATTCTTGTCCTTGTCATCAGTATCGGTGGGATCAAGACCCCTACATCATTCTATTGCTTTGTTACCATTAGTTCCACTTCACTCCGGGCTCTAGCAAACCACATATAATAGATTCATAGGTTCATAGGTAGGTATTAGGCTATCGGCCTGAGGGCCTACATAAGCCTAGCCAACAAGGTTCCCTGGCTTACGCTACCCAAAAAAGTTATTTTCCTGTGCCACAGTCGAGCAGAGACACAGAAGTGATCCCCTGGGTGTATTTCCTATTTCCCATCCACTCATCAAGATTTTTTTTGAAGAGTGCTAATGAAGAACTTTGCTTGACATAGGTGGGTAGCCTGTTCCAGAATATGGGAAGTCTCTGGGACAGGAATCTATCCCTCCAGCATGTCCTGTTTATTGTGGTGATAAGGTTTAGGTCCCTTGAGCATGCAGCTTGGAGAGATTGGGATTTCTTTAGGTGTAGCATGTCCAACAGCTCTGGATTTGACATAGCTTTATATGTTAGGCAGTGTTCATCTTGGAGTAGGCGATATGCTACGGAGTAAAGCTGGAGTTGTTTGAGATTGTCAGTGTAGGGCATTTGTTTGAGGCCAGTAATCCTCTTTGTGAGGTACTTCTGTGGCCTTTCCAGCTGCTGCAGATGTCTTGTGAGGTACATTCCAAAAGGGGTGTTGTAGTCTATAATGGGTCTAATGAGTGTCGAGTTGAGAGAAACAATGGCCTTTTTTTTTTGGATGAGAACCCTTTTATGATGAGGTGTGCCACGTAGAAAGACTTCCTGACTACTGTGGCAATGTGATGATCAAAGGAGAGACTACTGTCCACCTGGGTCCCAAGGCCTCTTATCACACATTTGGTGTTAAGTAGATTGCTGCCTATGTGGTAGTTCATGGGTACAGAGTTTTTACCAAAGGGGATGACACTGCACTTTTTGGCATTGAGCTTGAGGCCATGGCTCTGACACCAGGCATCTGTCTCAGCGAGGCCCTTCTGTAGGATGTCCACATCATTTGGGGACTTGACTATGGCTCCTAGTTTGCAGTCATCTGTGAACTTCATTAGCCAGAAGCCTTCTGTGTTAGCCTGTACTTTAGAGAAGTAGATACCAAACAGGAGAGGTCCCAGGACTGAACCCTGTGATACTCCACTTATCACTGCTTTGAGTTCAGATTTGGAGTCTGCAACTTTTACAGTGTGGTTTCTGTCAGTGAGCCAGTTGGCAACCCATCTTGTGATGTAGGGATTTATACCAAGTTTAGTGAGTTTAGCTATAATTCCAGAATGGGGGATGGTGTCAAAAGCCTTGGCGAGGTCAAGATAGGATGTGTGAAACACCTTACCCACATCTACAGCTTTGGTGACTGCCACAAAGAAGACTCTGCATTTTTCCTGTATAGATATGGGCCCTTTAGGGGCTGGGGGGGGGGTAAAGTTAGCACTTTACCTATCTGTCAGGATGTTGGCAATATCAGTTGGTTCACTGATTTTCGTGCCATTGTGCTATAACTCAGAGCAGATCTGGGTGTTGCCATCGAGATTCTTGACATAGCTATAGAATGCTTTGTGGTTTTCCTTAGAATTAGTGGCAATTTTGTTTTCATAGCTAGCTTTGGAGGATCTTATAAGGGATCTCAGCTTCTTTCTGAGGCTGACCAGGGAGCTCCTCCACTCATGGGATTTTACTCTCTTTTGCAACAGTTTCTTCCTTCTGTTGTACAGTTTGTTTATGGCAGGGGACCACCAGATTGGCTTCCTTTTTTTGGAGGATAGGATCTTGGTTCTGTTTGGGATAGCACGATCCATGCACTCGTGTAAGTGCTTGTAGAGTGCATTTGTGTAGGATTCAGCAGTTTGTAACTGTATTGTCCATCTGCATGGGTGTCATGAAGTTCACCACTTCTGTCTTCTAATCTTTTTAATTTATCTGTATCACTATTTCAAAGCCTGCCTTAGTCTTTTTCTGCATCATTCACTGGTGTTCCCAACTTTGTGTCATCAACAAAGAAGTACATATTTTCTTTATTCCTTCAGATACATTGGAAACTAACACAATTAAGAGTATGAGATATAGAGCTGAGATCTAAAGCACTCCAGTAGTCACATTCCATGTTTCAGACATTTTCACCCTCATTGGAGGCCTCAGTGTCCTGACATTCAGCCAATGCAATAGTCCACTTCCTCAATCCCATGTTATATGAGCGGCCTACAGAGGACCAAATGAAAGGCCTTGGCAAAGTCCATATAAACTGCACTTACTGACACTCCCTCGCCAAGTTGCCCATTAATCTAGTCATAATACCAAAACAGATTTGACTGACGGCTCCTTCTGGCAATAAGCCTGGGTTGTTTGCTGTTTCAGTCTTGCCAGTTGTGAATTCCTGTTTTGAGCAACTGTCATTGCAGACATGTCAAACCAGCTGTTTGCACCTTTTCGCCTTCATCTTCCTGGGCATTACTTGATTCATCAGTGGTTGCACACATCACTCTTCTGCTTTTGTATCAGCAGTTATTGTTCATTTTCAGCATTACTTCTGTTTCCTGTAACTTCCATCCCATCTGCTGTGCCATCTGGTTTACTTTTACACTTTCAGACTTAAACTTGAATCCTCATTCTTTTTTTTTTCTTCTCCAGATATTTGAGAAGCCACTTTAATGCTTTTTAAATGCTGTGCTACTTCTGAAGCAATGTCTCACAGTGTCCTTTAGACTTTATTTGCAGTCCTTTTCTCCAGTTCAGGTTTCAGTTGCAATTCCCTTTCCTGTGATACAGTTCTTTTTAATGGTTTGGATCCATTTTTTTCTACATTATTGTACTAATGTTACTAAAGAACTTCATGCACCTTCATTCCCCTTTGGAGCAGTAGAGTCATACAGCTCCAAGTACATTTTTAGCTTCTTCTGTGTTGTAACAACAGAAACCATAGTAGATATTTGTTCAGCCTTTGCTGGTAGCAAAGCGGGATCCCCTGATGGAACATGCTCATTCAGTGAAGCAACACTCTTACCTAAGGTCCATTGCTGTTGCACCTATAGCTTGTAAATATTATTGTACTGCAGATTTTCTTCTTCCATCTAGTTGATAGCATTATATTCCACAATTAACAAAGGTAGAATTCAGCATGGTTGGTAACACAGTGTCGTTTTTTTAGTTCCTCTCTGGTAACTAGCATCATGCATGGCACTATGCAAGCATTTTAAAGTTCAGAATATGAAGCAAACAGTTGTTCATATTCTTTTAATTTATTTGCTTCCTGGGACCATACTTTTATTAGTTCTGGAGATGTACTATACCTTTTGCCTGAATTTTGAGTTCATCTACCAGATGACAACACTGATAATGATGTGCTATTAATTACACCTGTAGCTCTAGCTCTGTGGACTGCCTTGTCCCATTCAGGGTGATAGTGCTTAACTGGCAGGTCACACACACAGTACTCTATAGTTTAATCATCGTCCTGAATTTATGGTATTTAGTGCCATTTAGTGTCACGAATAACTACAATACATGTGAGAAAATTACATCAGCTGAAAAAATGCAAAAGCTGGATCTGTTTTTCTTTTTCATCTGAAAAGGTTTCCTCACATTTAATTTTTAATTTATTATTATTATCATTTTTAATTTTCCTTCAGAGTATTAAAAACAGACTATATGGAGGCAAAGCAGTCTCCATTTAATTATTTATTTATTTTATTTATTTTACATTTGTTAACTGGGAAAGTCCACTGGACACGTGTTCTGCAAACAGCTGGTTTGACATGTCTGCAATGACAGTTGCTCAAAACAGGAATTCACAACTGGCACGATTGCAGCAGCAAGCAACCCAGTGGTGCAGCGGTTAATGCTGTCGCCTCACAGCAAGAGGTTCTCTGGTTTGATTCTTGGCTGGGGTGCCTTCTATGTGGAGTTTGCATGTTCTCCCTGCATTCGCGTGGGTTTCCTCTGAGTACTCTAGTTTCCTCCCACATTCTAAAGACATGTTTCTGGACCATTTCTCCCTGGGCCTCTGCTGAAAACAGGATCTGTGGAACCTAGCCAGACTTTCCCAGTCAACAAATGTTAAATAAATAAAAAACATTTAAAAAAAAAAACAATATGAACAAATGTGATAAGCAATAAACAACATAGTTATGGCAAATCAAGTATACCATTTAAAAACAATTTTGGACATTTGCATAGAAAAGACATAAATTAAGTAGATATGACAGCAAGAACAAATGTGGGCACAGTTGCAACAAAATTATAACAAGTAATCAATCAGTAGGTAAGATATTTATGATTTTACATAGACAGTAGGCATAATCTGTTGGGAGGGTGGCCTAATGGTTAAGGTGTTTGCCTTACAAACACAAGGTGCAGGGTTTGAGTCTCACAAAGGATAATTGGCTAGGCTTAAAATGGCTCTCAAGGGCAGTTAGTTTAGTACTAACCTATGAAAAGAGCAATTAACCATCATGAAACTAAATGGAGGGCAGTGAGGAGGTAGCCTAAGGGCTAGCAGGGACCTTTACTAGAGCAAAGCCAGGCTGACTTGAGGTGAGTTATTAGTACATTTTTAAACTGTGGTAAGGATATGATGGAAGATATGTGTGTAGATAGTGAATTCCATATTTTGTATACAGAACTGGAGAAGAATGATTCCCCTGCTGTGTTGTGGGGTTTGCTTACCTCAAGAAGGAATTTATTGTTAGAGAGGAGAGTCTGGTTGTTGGAGTATGGTTTTAGTACATTTTGCAGTGATGGGGTTTTCTCAGGATAGTGCAGAATTTTATGAGCTAGTATGTGTTGATTGCACTTTAAGAGTTGGAGGAATTCTAGCCAGTTAAGCGGCTTTAAAGCTGTGCAGTGGTGAATTTTATATGGGGAGTCTAAGGCAAACCTGGGGATTTTGTTGTAGCAGGATTCTAGTTTTGTTAACTCAATCTTTTTGAGATTGGTAAGGATAGGGGAGGCATGCTGCAGGATGGACAGGAGATGGGTGCATGCTATTGTGGCTTTTGAGTGTTAGGTAGGATATTGTCTATTCCTATAGAGGGTCTCCAGTTTTGTGTACATTCTTAATAGTGTGGGCAAATCTCAAATTATTGTCAATCTCAACACCGAAAATTTTTGTGTGAGCTGAGAGAGAAATTGTATTTATTACTGGATGCAATATTAAAGATGTGGTCTGAGGGGGTGGATCTGGTTGGTCTGAAGATAAGCAGTTTTGTTTTGCTAGGATACAGAATTAGTTGTATGTTGGATAGAAATGTTTTAACAGATAGGAAAGATCATTGAGTTAGTGATTGGAGTTCATGTATGGAAGAGGCTGCATAGATGAGTGTGGAATCGCCCACATATTGAATATCAGTTGCGAGAGGAGTAGAGATGTGGAGGTTGTTTGTGTACAGAGATAATAGTAGTGGGCCTAAAATGGAGCCTTGTGGTACACCAAGAGTAACTGGAAGTAGTGGGGAAATTTCATTCTGCCACAATACGGCTTCTTGGCGGCCAGCTAAGTAGCTTTGAAACCAGGCTAAGGAAGAGTCAGTAAGGCCTATATTGGAGAGAGTTTTGATGAGTATACTGCATCTAACCATGTCAAAGGCTTTTGACAAGTCGAGGAAGGTCGCAGAAACAAATTTACGATTATTTCTGTGGTTGTTGACTGTATTAGTGAAGGATATTAAGGCTGTGGTGGTACTATGAAAGGGATGAAAGCCATGTTTGAGTAGCTGATAGGAGTTGTTGGGTATGCAAATAGTCCATGAGTTGAGTGTGTAAGTATCTCTCAAGGATTTTGGCTAAAGAGGATAAGATAGCCTTTGGGCAATAGATTGCCAGTTCTGTGGAATTCCCTCCTTTGTGAAGAGGGATAATATGAGATATTTTCCAAATTTCAGGGACAAGGGTTTCGGTCAGGGATCTATTGATGAGAATGAAAATAGGGCAGGCTACAGCACTGGCTGTTATTTGTAGGAATTCAGCTGGTATTTTGTTGGATGCTTGGGTAGTGGGCCTAAGTTTTTTAAGACATTTTCTAATCCTGTCTGTAGAGATGGGTTGGAAGTGGAATAAGCATTATTGCTAGGTGATTTGCAGGGTTCTACAGAGTGGGAGTTGTTATAAATCTTTTGTTGGTTGGATAGAGCAAGAATCATCTTAGTAAAGAATTTGTTAAATTGTGTTTCTATGGTTTCTGATGTGTTTACAGAGGTAGGGAAGGGAGTACTACTTTTACCTGGTGAAAGTATATTGTTTATGGCCATCCAGAATTTATGAGGATTGTGCTGATGCTTTATTTGTAGTTTATGGTAGTTTTGTCCAGTTTTAATAGTTTCTTAGCTTTATTCCTGAGCTCCTGGTAGGTTTGTTTTGTGGTTAGGGATTTAATTTTGTGTCAGTGTGCCCAGGCTTTGTCCCTGGCCTTGAGGAGGAATCTGGTTTCCTTGCTTAACAAGGAGCACTCTTAACTTTTATACTGATGGTTCTAAGAGGAGTGTAGATTGAGGATGCTTAGAAAGGTAGAATTAAAATATTTGAAGGCCTTGTTTAGGTCAACATGTTTTAATTGTGACTAATTACATTGTTTGAGGTCAGTAATAAGGTTGGTTGGGTTAAGATATTTTTATTTCTAATTATTTGGTAGACAGTTCCTTTGTTGTAATGGAAATGCTGTCTAAGCAGGAAGGTTGTTAGATGGTCACTTAGGCCATCAGCTAGACAGCCTGCTTCACAGGGATGGCCCGGTCAGTTTGTAAGTATCCAGTCAAGGATAGATTCCCTGTTTGAAGATTTGTCAGATCTGGTTGGGGTTTGGATGGTTTGTGAAAAACCATGAAGGTTAATAGGGTTAGAAGGGACATGACAGTTACATGTTACCCCACCAGTATTAAAATCCCCCATGATAATGGCTTCATGCTGGAGAGACGTGCAGCACCAATAGAGTAGGTTTTCAAGAGTGCCAATGTTGTTTCCGTGTGGTATATATCATCCAGTTATATTTGTTTGTTTGAGCTGAGTTTTAGTTGTGTGAAAAGTGTTTCTGTTTTGTCTAGATTTGGATGTTTTATATTTGTAGTCTCTACTGTCAAATGATTTTTATATAGTATGGCAATGCCACCACTTTTCTTGTTAATTCTAGCCTTTCTTAGACTATTGAAACCTGATGGGATAATTTAATTATCTGGGATGTGTGGTTTGAGCCATGTCTCTGTTATAACAACTATGTCTGGTGTGTATAGTGACAGATTAGCATGCAGGTTGTGAATTTTGTTGGTGATGCTTCTAATATTAATGTTAAATAACAGTAAGTCTGTTGATTTTCTTGGGAGTTGAAGCAAGTTAATGGGGAGTGTGGGAATCTGGAAGGTGGGGATATTAGCGGAAGTTATTGAACTGGTGTTAGGGTGGATATCACTGCAACAGGATAGTTTGGAGGCTATGTAGACCAATATTTTCATTAATTTTTTTATGCTCTTGTCATATTGTAGGGAGAGTGTGGGTGTGTGGTGAGAGGGTACTAATATGAAAGGAGCATAGTCCGTGGGACAAGAATTGAAAATAGCGGGAGAGATAGTTATGTGGTAAATGTTAGTGTAAATAGTTATGGGAGTTATACTGTTAAAGGGAGGAAATTCTAGTAGGTGGGTGTGGTATGAGGACAGGAGGGAAAGAGTACATGAAGTGATAAGAAAGCTGTGTGACGTAATAGCAGATTGTGGAAACTTAATGTTGGTTCTGCTGTATGATGTCAAGTTAAATGGTGAAGAGGAGATAGGTGGAATTATGCAGGGAGAGGGAGAGTGAAATGGGTGGTACTAGACGTGAAGATAGGGAAGGATGTCAAAGTAGTTAGTGTTACTGATGAGGTAATTAGTCAGTTGGATGTGGGTGGGGTCAAGTGTGTCAGATGGTAAGGGCCTGTGTTCCTGACTAGGTAAAGGAGCAGATAGGGTGTGGTTAGTGATAAATAATAAAGGGG
Organism: Protopterus annectens; assembly: GCF_019279795.1. NCBI lineage: Eukaryota > Metazoa > Chordata > Ceratodontiformes > Protopteridae > Protopterus > Protopterus annectens. Next base: position 409,423,888 of record NC_056734.1, on the reverse strand, counting down.
AATAGCGGGGGTGAGTGGGAATTAGGGGTAAGGTAGGGGAGCAGAGTGACCCCAAGAGTAGCAAGGGCAAATGGAGTGGTGCAGAGCCGACAGCCAGAGATCTCAAGAAAAATAATCAGATAAAAACCCTCTTATATTTTGTATGATACACTAGAATATGTCATTAGTGCAGGAATGATGTGTTTATTGAAAGTGGGGTGGGCAGTTGTAAAAACAAAAAACAGGGTGTCTTTATTTGTCCTCTGGGGTCAGAACACTAATACAGGTGCCGGTTAGAATGCACCATTGGGATGGCCTAGAAGTAAAGAATAGAGTTTGGGAGCAAGGATGATAATAATGCAGGTAGTTTGGTATTAGAGCACCTGCTTTCTATATGCATGCCTCAGCAGAGCAGCAAGGTAGGTTTAACTGAGCTATTGAAGGGTGAGTTAAGCAAATTCAGTTTAAACATTACAAAAGCACATTGTTCGGGGTACATATAATAATTGTAAGGCTGTCAGGGCAGTCGCCGCATTGCAGGGACTAGTTGGTAGTTGTTCTTGTATCACAGCTGGTTGGTAGGTAGTACTATACTCCAGTAAGAAGAGGGGCTTAGTTACTGAAAAAGAGAAAAGCAAATAGAAGTTAGGGGTGAGCTAGTGGAGACAGGGAAGAGACAGGGGATGTAGAATGCAAAGTGAGGGAGCTGCGTGTGGAGGAAAATGAGTGGAAGTGTGTGGAAAAGTGCAAGAGGGGTGGAGCGGCAGAATGAAATATGATAGTAAATGCAGTGTAGGTCAGTGTGGCGCTTACTAATGTTACACCTAGTTGCTACAGTAAGCTATAGAAAATAAACACATATAAATTCAGTATACAGTTCTCGATGCTAAAATCAGCTAATACTATAAGCAAAAGGGAGAACACAATTAAACGCTAGTATACAGATCACAATGCTAGTACAGCTAATACTATAAGCACTAAAAAAGCACAGGTAAAAGCTATTGTGCAATACACGATGCTACTACAACACTTATATGCACACTACTAGGTGAGGGGAGACTAAATCTCTCAGATGGTATTAGTTAAAAACATATATTACAGGCCATGTTAAAACATATCATTGCTGGAGCCTTCCTGTGTCCTGACAGAGTGCTCTTCAAACTATCTGGAGATATACAGAGCTGAGCATATTTTTCTGGCACTTCGAGTTGTGTACTGTTAATTGTTGCTTGACTAATTTTATATCATTGCTGGCTGACTTCAGAGTTGTTCACTGTTATTTTTGCTTCACTGTATAGTTTTTCAGATCTCTGCTGAAGGTGTTGGTTTTCCCATACCCACCCTTCCTATTCCTGTCTTGTTTAAATTTGGAGGCTTTTGCAGTTGCCCGCCCCCACTGTAGTCCCATCTCTTTACCTCATTCTACCTAAAAGACAGCTTCTGCACTTGTTTTTAGTCATTTTTAATTTAATTGCATTTTTAAACTGTTTGGTCTAACATTGCTACATACTCAAGTGTGCTAGCTTGCACTGCATTAGAATTGTTTTTACATACATATATATATATATATATATGTATATATATATATATATATATATATATATATATATATATATGTATATATATATATATATATATATATATATATATATATATATATATATATATATATAAATACCTTTCCTGTAACTAGTGTAGTCCAGATTCAGATTTGCTGTATCCAGGACTTCTGAGCCCCCCAAGCTTTCAGTGTTGGAGGGAAGCCTTCTAACTTATCAGTGGGAGTGGTAAGCACTAGGTAACCTATCTACCACATAAGGAGTGGTTCTGGCCCATAAATTGTAGTTATTGGCCGTTTGGGCAGTTTTTCCATCTCTCTCAACTTTCTGATTTCAAAGCCCGCATTTCCACTTGTTTCCCCCCTTTCCTGTAACTAGTTTAGTCCAGATACAGATTCTTAGTTTTAGCACTTGAATTTGTTTATTCGTGATCAGCACTTGTTCAGAACTTGTAAGAACTAAAGCTATTAATTACTATAGCACTCAACCTTCCTCATTACCTAGATGAAAACAGTTTTGGTACTTACATTCATAACTTGCTTAGAGAAAAACAGCTCTTGTACTCACTTTCCTCACTTATCTAGAGAAAAATAGTTTTTTATTCAGGCATGTCCAAGGGTCAGCTCCCAGTGTTCTCTCCTGTCTATCTGATGAATCTTGGGGCAATGTAGAAATTGCCTCATGTACACAGGCAACCCTCTCCTCCTACCACCCAACACTACAACCTCTGAGAGATGCACTTATCTAGCCAAACTGGAGGTAAAGCTCTCTCCAATCAAGACTGTACTTGACAGTCAAGAGGAGAAGGTAAACATTTGCACCACACCACACTCATCACATAGTCTCACTAAATCTACATCACCAAAATCCACACATAGAAACACAAAAACATTTGCAGAGGCTCTCAATAATAATCTGCTGAAGCAACAGAGACCTCCAGAGCAGAAATGCAAGCAACCTCCACCCCCCAACACTACCTAAATGACACATAGCCCGCAGACTCAGTGTGCCACTCAACCACAGCCAATAAGGCAAAACAACGTACCCAGCACACTAATCATAGGTGAATCTATAGTCAGGCACATTGATGTCCCACTCACCAGGCTAAACAAGGAGAAGGTTACTGTCAGCTGCCTGTCGGGTTCCAGGATCCGCCACATAACCCACGCACTCAGGTCACTCCACAACAAGTACAAATATGACTCTGTCATTATCCATGTTGGTGTGAACAACCTGAGACATACCTCCCTGGACTACATGAAAAGAGACATGGAAGAGCTCTCCGATCTTGTAGCCCAGGCAGGTATGACCCTAACCCTGAGTAGCATTCTGCCATCACCCAGAATGATGCCGCAGTACAAGGACAAAATGATTGACTTCAACAATTGGGCTAAGCTTTTGGTGCCATTCTAAAGAGATCCAGTATCTGTCTGCCTGGGATGACATGGTCGACAGACCACGATGCTTTGCCAGAGATGCCCTGCACCTGTTACCCCTGGGATTCCAGATACTGGCTAAGGTTCTTGCCACCCCTATAGTGCCTTTTTTAGGCAAGGTTCAAATGACAAATTCACCACCGTAACAGGAACAGGCAAGCAAAAACTGATGGTGATGCTATTCAATGCTAGAAGCCTAAATCTCAAAATGCATTCACTCGAGGCACTCCTTAAAATGGAGAATATTGATATCTGTGCAGTGACTGAGACCTGGTTCAAGGCTCCAGAGAGCACCCCTGCACTACCAGGCTATAACTCATACCACACTTTTTGGCCATGTAACCTGGACCGGAACACCAAAGGCAGAGGTGTGTCCATATTCATTAAGGATATCCACACCTCCAGGCTAGTTGCTCAGCATAATGCAGCCGAGGTTATCCAAGTGCAACTAACTCTGGGCAAAACTGCAATCGAAATTCTAGCTTGCTACAGATCACCCACCATGCCCCAGGATTCCCACTCCTCTTTTCTTGATGTACTGGAAAATATTAGAGTTCAACCAAACACCCTAATAATGGGTGATTTTAACTACCCCACCATTAACTGGGAAAACTACTTGTGTACCAACTCCTTAGCTCATCGCTTTCTGGAATTCAGAAACTCCAATGCCTGGATCAATTTATCCACACCCCCACCAGGGGCAACAATATCCTAGATCTAGTCATTACCAACATGAGTGACCGGTGTTCCACACCTGAAGTCAACGCCTCATTGATCCGATCCGACCATAAGCTAATTACCTTAGATATCCACATCCTGCCCCCACCCCCCACCCCCCATTAAGGAAATCATGGTAAAAAATTTCTCCAAAGCCAACTTCATGCTTCTTAAGATAGAAGTGGTGAACTTCATGACACCCATGCAGATGGACAATACAGTTACGACTAGTGAATCCTACACAATTGCACTTTATAAGCACTTACATGAGTGCATGGATCATGCTATCTCAAACAGAACCAAGATGCTATCCTCCAAAAAAAGGAAGCCAATCTGGTGGTCCCCTGCCATAAACAAACTGTACAACAGAAGGAAGAAACTGTTGCAAAAGAGAGTAAAATCCCATGAGTGGAAGGAGCTCCCTGGTCAGCCTCAGTAAGAAGCTGCAATCCCTGATAAAATCCTCCAAAGCTAGTTACAAAAACAAAATTGCCACTGATTCTAAAGACAGCCACAAAGCATTCTATAGCTATGTCAAGAATCTCAATGGCAACACTCAGATCTGCTCTGAGTTACAGCACAATGGCACTAAATATACAGACCCAACTGATATTGCCAACATCCTGGCAGATAGGTTCAGTGCTAACTTTACCCACCTCTCACCCCCTAAAGAGCCCATCTCTATACGGGAAGAATGTAAAGTTCCTGTAATCATGGCTGCACAGGTAAAAACCACACTCTCCAAAGCTAAGAACTCAGCATCCATGGGACCAGACAACATCCCAGGCTGCGTTCTACAAGAACTACAGAATGAACTGGCACCCCACCTAAGTACTATGTTCAGTCATAGCCTCACCTCAGGCTTTGTGCCTGCTGAATGGTGCACAGCGACAGTTATCCCACTCCACAAGGGGGGAGCCACCATGGACCTCAGGAACTACTGCCCCATTAGCCTAACAAGCCTGGTTTGCAAGGCCATGGAACGTATCTTCATGGTACTTATAAACAAAGACATTGGTAATCTCTAAACTCTGGACCACACCCAGTTCGGGTTTGTAAAAGGCAGATTATGACTCTGAAGCAGTCACCAAAGCCGTAGACAAGGTTAAGGTGGTTCACACAGCCTATCTAGATCTTACCAAGGCTGTCGATACCATCCCCCACTCTGGAATTATAGATAAACTCACTAAACTAGGTACAAATCACTATGTCACAAGATGGGTTGCCAACTGACTCACTGACAGAACCCACACTGTGAAAGTAGCAGACTCCAAATCCGACTTCAGACCAGTGACAAGTAGAGTACCACAGGGTTCAGTCCTGGGTCCCCTCTTGTTTGGTATGTACTTCTCTGAAGTACAGGCTAACACAGAAGGTCTTTGGCTAACAAAGTTCGCAGATGACTGCAAACTAGGAGCCATAATTGAAACTCCTAATGATGTGGACATCCTACAAAAGGGCCTCACTGAGTCAGATGCCTGGTGTCAAAGCCATGGCCTCAAGCTCAGTGCCAAAAAGTGCACTGTCATCCCCTTTGGTAAAAATTCTATACCCATGAACTGCAACGTAGGCGGTAGTATACTTAAAACTGAAAGTGTGATAAGTAGTCTCTCCTTTGATAATCACATCACCACAGTAGTCAGGAAATCCTTCTACATGGCACACCTCATCACAAAAGGTTTCCCATCCAGAGAAAAAGAGGTCATTGTTCCCCTCTACTCATCACTCATTAGACCCATTAAAGAGTACAATGCCCCTTTTGGTATGTACCTCACAAGACATCTACAACAACTGGAAAGGCTGCAGAAATACCTCACAAAGAGGATTACCGGCCTCAAACAGATGCCATATGCAGACTGTCTCAAAAAACTCCAGCTTTACTCCGTCGCATATCGCCTACTCAGAGGTGATCTCTACCTAACATACAAAGCTATGTCAAAGGCAGAGCTGTTGGACATGCTCCACTTAAAGAAATCCCAATCCCCCCGAGCTACACACTCTAGGGACCTATACCTTGCCACCACAATAAACAGAGCATGCCGGAGGGATAGATTCCTGTCCCAGAGACTTCCCATACTCTGGAATAAACTGCCTATCTATATCAAACAAAGCTCCTCATTGGCACTCTTCAATAAAAATCTTGATGACTGGATGGGAAATAGGAAATTCACCCCAGGGATCACCTCTGTGGCTCTGCTCGACAGTGGCACAGGAAAATAATTTTCTTGAGTGGCAAAAGCCATGGTACCTTTTTGGCTGGGCTTGTATAGTCCCCAGGGCCGATAGCCTAGTACTTACACTTACCTATGAACCTATGAACCTATATGGGTGACAGCAGACACTGTGAAGGCCATGCATAAATACCATGCAGCTCCAGTCTAAACAGCAATATTAACAACCAACATATGCATTGCTTTACAACAGCAGAAGCTCCAGAAAAAAATGTAGACAGGAAAGGCCACGTGAGAGGACTAAAGAACTGCAATTAATAAAATGCAGTTGAGTTGTCTGGTGGACGAAAGCCATTAAACAGTAGACTAACAATAATAGTTTGCTCAGTATGGTTTAACTTGCGGATATGATCTATAAGACAATTAAGTGGCTCTGTCTCACTAACCAGAGGCTGTGCACTACATATGGGTTAATAGTCACCTTTTTGCAAAACAGAATACCATATATCAGAAATATATGCAAAATTAATTGGAGTGATGCACTTCCCTTTTTTATTTAAATTTGTTTATGGGGGTTAGAACACTGATCAATCAATGATCAGTTATAGGTTCAGTTTAAGCATATTGCATGCAAAAAAAAAAATCATATTTAGTATCAGTTCTAGGTACACAAGTTTAGGGGAATATATTTGCATAACAGCAAGGTACTGAATTAAGATGAGAGATAAAAATAATATAAGAGATGGAAACGAAGTTGAACTGTAACACTGAAAACTGAAATAAACAAACTGGACAGACAGATTAAGCATAGTGTGAGACAAAATCAAGAAAATTTGACGAAAATGTGTATAAAGATTCAGTATAATAGAAAAAAAAACATTTTATACATACAAAAGTTGTGGTAGGAGTGAAGACATACACATTGATAAACTGTGTGTAGATTCTAAAATGCATTCTCAAACACAGAGAACTATAGATATATTTGCAAAATGTTATGCAAAACAGTTTGTCTCCACAAATAGGGTACATTGTCCTAGCATCATCCAACTAACTTCAGATACTGAAATTAAATTGGATTATATTGAAAAAAGCTATGCAAACTGAACCCAAACAAAGAACAGGGAGGAGGCATAATTAGTAAAGACCTGAGAACAGTTCAGCATAAGATTAGAGTGCCATTTTACCTGATATTCACTAGGCAGGAGAAGATTCTTCAAGACTGGAGACACACGCTTGTTAAACTCATCTTTAAGGTGAAGGGGATTAGGACAAACCCAGAGTAATAAAGACAGGGATAGTAAAGACAGAGAAGAAATAGTGTGCCAATTGTTAATTCCAAAACCTTTCAGAACACCTGTGATCAAGCTGGCATTCAGTCGTTGTTTGGGAGGACACTTACAGATGAAAAACCTAAAGCCAGAAATGTTGGAAATGTTTTATTAGCCTGGTGTAGTCAAACACATTGCAAATGGCTGTGCAATGTGACTAAAATGTCAAAAGACTGTACCATATCCTGGGGTCAATAGTGTGTTGATACCTTTGCCTATTACTAAGATCCACTTCAAGTGGATAGCCAATGACTTGTAGGTCCACTGGTAAAGTCTGGGTATGATTGTCAATATATTCTGATGACTTTTGACTATGGGATGAAATTTCTTGAAGCAAAAAGCCAGTGCTAGATCAATAGCCAAAAAGCTAGTGTTACTTTTCTCTAAGGTACAGATACCCAAAGAAATACTGACCGGGGAATCCCGTTTATGTCCAAGATAGTACACCATCTATGGCAGTGTTTTAAATTAAAACAATTAAGAACATCAGTGCACCACCCCTAAAATAATGAGTTAGTTGCATTTGTAATACTACTCTGAAATCTATGATAAAAAGGCCATAAAACAAGATGGTAATAACTGGGGTCAATTACTTCTCTATGTCTTGTGTTCTGTAAAAGAGGTTCCCCGTGCTTTAGTGGGAGTTACCCCATATGAATTACTACATGTAAAACATTTCCAAGGCTCACTGAACGTAGCTATAGAGACTTTTGAGAAAGAGAATATACCATTTAAAAGTGTAATAGCCCACCACAGATGCACAAAAAAGCTAGCTTGAAATTTGTGGTTCATGGTAAATTGGTGGATCAGAAAAAAAACAGAAGGAAAATATGCTGAGAAAAGTAACAGAAAAAATCACCTACCGAAAATCCACTTACCGCATTCAAATTTACTAAGCATATAATACAGCAATAATGAATAAATTATACAATACATACACATTACCATTAAAATAATATTTAAGCAAAGGAAAAGCAAATCCATCCACCCATCCACAACCCCTATTTGCACATGGAGTCTGGATGTCACTTCCTCAGTGACAATCATCTGGAGCAAAGGCTTTCACTGCCGGGTGGCTAGCCCTGCCCCAGTAGTTCTTCCACACCACACACTTGCACACACTTACATTTATGGCCAATCTAGAGTGTCCAGTCTATCTACTGCATGTATTTGGAATGTGGGAGGAAACCAGAGCACCTAAAGGCAATCCATGTGAACACAGGTGGGGCATGCAGACTCCACACAGAAAACACTCCAGCAGAAAATTGAATCAGGAAATCTCTATCTGTGAGGCAGCGACACTAACTGCTACATCACTGTGAGCAAACCTCTATAACTAAAACCATCACACAATAACAAAACCAATACAAAAAAATTCCACCTACCACAACAACCAATATTAAATAAACACTAAACACATATTAATGCTGGGGGCTGCCCACTGCACGTCACCTGTGTTTTATATGGACCAACTCCAAGAGTGCACAATTGTGGAGAAAGAGCAAAGTCTCAGTCCCTGTTATACAATAATCTCACACATAAAAATACCATAAGAAAAAGCAAATAAGTACCTCAACAGTCTAGCAATTCACTTGCTGCTAACTACTTAGTACTTAAGTACTACTTACTGCAGTACTTAAGCAAGCACTACTTACTGTAGTTCTACTTACTGCAGTACTTAAGTACTACTTACTGCAGTACTCTAAATTGACCAAAACTACAGAATACAAACCAAACAAACCAAAAAAAGACTCTTACATATGCAAAATCTCCAAGCATAATTTGATGTCCTTCACTTTTAAATAACTTGAAGTATGAGCGACTTACCACACTTTCATAAAGTGTGACAATAATGATATTCACAAAATTGCTATGCCTAAGGAGAAGGGACATATGCAAAGGACACAAGAGATGCAACCAAGGAAGAATAACAAGAATTTCAAACTCAGGGAGTTTAAAACTGGGGGCAAAGTGTTACATCACATTGTTAGCTGAGCATTGTGTTTACGACTGAACAGTATGAATTCCATTATGGTGTCAGACTGAGCCTCTAACAAGCTGTACAGTATTACTGGCTATGATATCTGGGCTATTACTGTAGCTGTCATCACCTGTAGTGATGTTTCTGAACTGATGGAGCATATCATCTACTGCATAATGGTTATCATGGAACTAGGAAGGTATATGTTAGCTGGGTCCTGCAGTATAGATATACTTTCCTATATTGCATCTGTTCTATAGACTGGGAAATGTCAGGTACCAAACAATGCCAAAGATAGGAAAGCATCACTATTTTAGAAAACACAGTCATTCTGCGGGTCCTGATGGAGAACAGTTTCATTTTAGAGAATAAGCAACATAGAAGGGCAACAGCTATAACATTGTTTACTGCAGGATGCCAGTCGCTTGGAAGGCCATGAAATGCCACTGAAGGATTACTTACAGGGTTGGCATACTCATATTTCAGCATGAAATATCAATGCACCTCAAAAGGCCACAAGTGACACAAACAAATACCTTTCTCATCGTCATGCCTGGATCTGTCGTTTACATAAGTGTCTCTGCTAGCAATTATGATGATGGTGCAAGAGGAACCAGAGATCTCAGATCTTACACTGGTTAGTGTGATGATTCTGTATCACATACAACTTAAACAAATAAATGTTCACAATAGTTATGGCAAAGTCTTTTAAGTTTTGTGTCTTAAATACTTCTTTAACTGTATCACTACAGCCTAAGTGTAAAATCCAGATAAGGCATGTTTACCTGCCTCTTTAACTTATCATAGTTTGAATCTTATACTCCAAGCAACTTTGTCACATATTTGTATGGAATAGCACCTTATAAATCACAACTGATGTCAGCATTCTTTCACAGGTACCATTGCAGCTGATGATGGTGATGTTCCTTCCATTGTTCTTGACTGAGGGTATCTGGAAAAAGTAGACACTACTCAAGTGGCTGATGTTGCTACTTGTATCTTTGTGGCAGCCACTGAAAGTACAGGAGCACTGCATGTGGTTACAAAAAGTAAATTACGGGATCCTGCTCCAGGCAGGGGAGTGACAAAAGTGGCAGGGCACGGATGTCTGTGGACTCAGGTTCCTCAGTGGTGGGCATAACTGCAGTGACTGCATCCCAGCACCATGGTTCTACATAAAGGGAATGTATGTAGGTAGTATCAAAAGTGAGGATACCTCACATCTAGCTGCAACTGTTGAGTTAGTGCCTACATCTCACTCTACAGCATAGTTCCAGAAGTATTGGGATCCATGGAGGTAAATGATCAGATGATGAAGAGTACCATCTAAGCCCGTTCTACTGCCAGGCAGATCATCCATGCAAAACCTCACCCCTGCCATCTTTAAACAATACTGAATGTCAACAACTAAAAGTTGACAAAAATAAGAAAAAGATTCTAGAGTCCTTGAAAGTAATGAATTCTCCTTTGATACCTGTACAGCTGCTACAATCTACAAAGCACATGGAATTTCCTACTCGATAGTCCATGGGGTCAACAACTGTGCCAGTGAGTTCCCCTGTGCACAGCTATTATCAGACCATTTAATGAAACGTGCACCCTAGTCTGTAATATACTCAACTGACACCTGGTGCAAATGGAGAAGGTACAAAGATTCCTCACAAACAGAATCAAAGGTCTTCAAGGCTTGTGTTACATCTATAACAAAGTCATTATTTTCTTTTTACTGCTTCTTATTGGTCTCTTAGAGGAGACCTATGTTTGATATATAGAGAATTAAAAGATAACCTTATTAATTAAACATCCTTTGCTTAGAATGCACCCCTGCAGCCTGGACACAATCAGATAGTCATCCCCAGTAAAAATTAATGTCAACTATACTGTGAAACATGGCAATTGCATATTGAAATATTCCCATGCCAATGGAATAAATGGCCCCTCTCAGTAAAACTCAGCCCATCAAGACATATCTTCAAGAAGAAAGAGATGACTATATGTCATCTAGAAGTTCCAATGTGGGATCCAGGGTGTCAAGCTTTCAATGGCCCAAGGGCTGTGAGCTTGTTCACCAAACCTATGAGCCTCACAGACCTATGCAGGAATTGGCTGCCACAATATGCTTCACCCAGGAAGATTTAGAATAATTCCGTGGAGAGGTTATGCACATTATGATGCCTCTGGTGGACAACTGTATTTACATCGTCTGCACCCTCAAGGGGCCTATATCACATTATCGAAATTCCATAATTTTGAACACCATAAGCTCGACCTTGGAATCTCGAAATGTGATATACTCGAACGCTCAGAACAGCGAATATTTTCCAAGGGAAAAAAATTGCTGTTGCGAGAATGCACACACACAGCACAAGCACACCAAAATACATAATCCACACATACATACTTCACAGAACCCTACACTAAACCATACATACACTACTAGCTATCCACTTACCTTAACCCAACCCTAACCCTAAGGTCCCTAACTAATGCACACTCACCTTACGTGCTCCCTAACCCTAAGGTCCCTAACTAACGCACACTCACCTTACCCGCTCCCTAACCCTAAGGTCCCTAACTAATGCACACTCACCTTACCCGCTCCCTAACCATATAGTCCCTAACTAATGCACACTTGCCTTACCTGTCCCTAACCCTAAGGTCCCAACTACCACATACTCACCTTACCCGCTCCCTAACCCTAAGATCCCTAACTATCAAACACTCACCTTACCCGCTGCCTATACCTAAGGTCCCTAACTATTACACACTCACCTTACCTCAGTCTGTTTGCAAACTTACCTTAACCCAGTCCGTCACCTTCGCACCACATTCGAGGAAATAGTAAAGCCGCAGAAATGGCCCAATGAATACTTTCCCTAGGAAAATATTTGGTGTTCTGCAGCTTCGCTATTTCAAGCATTCACTGAATTGGGGTCGATATTATAACATTCAAAGTTTTAGGACTTCAGTGTTATAATATAGACCCCCCTCAAGATGATGTCCTGCAGTAAACAGATCTGCTGGATTTGGCAAAGATATATGTGGAGATAATTTGGCAATGGACAAATGAACAGCAGTGGAATCCATGTTCAGTGAATTAGTATTAATGCATACCATTTTCAGCTATCATTGACATTGCCCATTTCCCTGCTGTTGTTTGACCATGGAGTTAGTATATTTATTGGAGAGGGTTCTTTCTCATATGGGTTTGCAGGAGAGCTTGCCTACTTGCAAAAAAAGAACTATTTTGGTACTGAATGTAGAATCCAGACATTAGGGCTCAATTCATCTGGATTTGAACAAGGGTTCATCAACAAATTGTCATGAATAAAATGTGGGACATACAATCGCAGATGCTGAGAAGTTCTAGCAGTTAGCAGAGATGGTTAAGAATATGAACTGTTAGTTAGCTTCATCCTGTAATCCAGTGTTTTATTTTCTTAGCTTCCATTTGCATGCTGTGATATTTTGCAAGGAACCGGCAGAGCTCCGATGCCAAGTCTGTGAAAAAGGTCACATAGATCAGGGAGCTACCCAACTTAACAGATATAAATAAATAAGTCAAGGCATGATGTCTGCATCTGTGGCCTTGAGTTTTGTCATACCATGATGGAACCAGCACCCTTCCCCATGGCTCTGTATCACATTTCATTACAGCCCACACCTTACTCCCATAAAACTTTGATGGCTATCATCTGCCCTGGCTGAAATGAAGATTGCTGAGTTTCAGGATTTCTCAGCAGTGAGATAACTTCATACTGTCATGCAACACAATACAACACCCCAAAGAACACCTCGGATTACACCCCACAGAATGTCACATGGTACGTGCTACAGAACACCCAGGAGTATACCTCAGCAACAACACTCTAGGGATCTCCTCATAGAAAACAAGGTATAACCAGTGGAAATAGGGGTACCACCTGTTCCTCTTTGTGAGAGACAGTCCCTCTTTGGGCAGTTGTGTCCTGCAAAAAAAAAAAAAAAAACATTTAAAAATGACAAATGTCCTGAGATTTTAGAACAAAAATGTTTCATAAGTTTTCTTTAACAGTTGCATAATATGGTTATTTTGTATCTGAAATACCTAAATGTTATATAAAATAGCATAAGCAACTGAAATGCTACAAGATTAAGCTTTTATTTTGGCAAAATAAAAGTGAAACCGTTTCCTTTGCATAGGCCATGGGTATGTTTGTCTTGCAAAATATCATGTTTCTACAAAAAATGTCCCACTTTGGGCATTTGAAAAGGTGGCATCCTAAGTCAAAAACCCTATAGCACATGGTACATCCTGTAGACTAGCCAGTAGGTGTCCTTGCCAAAATGAGGTGTGTTCTGCACTTGCTCCCTGTCTGTTCTGGTTTACTATCAAGATGTAGAATGGCAGGTCATCGAATACGGTTTGGTCAAATGTGTGTTCTATCAATGTCTGTATTGTTGAACTGAAAATATTTGAATTCATATTAGCAAAAGTGAGTACGCATTCACTAATATGAAGTTGACATTTTGAATTGAGATTGTGGTATAGTGTGGATCAGGAAATTTTCCCTTTTCCTCAATGTAGTGCACTCTCGCAGTTGGTGTATATAATATGCAGGGGGTATGCGGGGTGCAGGGAGCTTGTCCCCCTACAAAAATGTTAATGGCAACATGGACTTTCGACATTGGAAGTTCAGATATTTGAATGTCAATTGTCATGGTTGCCATTTCCGACATTTTGGTAATTCAGTATTACCAAAATCAAATAAACAATTCGATAATTTTGTAAAAAAATGTTTTCAGTTTCAACATTTTAATAGTAAATAGTTTGTTCTATGCCATTCATAACTTCCTGTCACAGCTGAGAAACATACCTACAGAGAGTGTGAAACTAAACAAAACTTAATTAATAACATAGCACTAAATTGTTGTAACATGGTGTAACAAAGTATGATACCAAGCAGAAATGAGGAATTCAGAGTCACGTGGCAAAACAGAGGGATTCAGAGTCACTGTAAACACTCAGTGTTGATTTGAAGATACCAGAGATAGCAAGAAAATTTTCAAAACTATGACAGCAGTAAAATGTAATAGGAAGTGATATGTGACAGTGATAACAAATGGTCCATGATCTGCTACTTCAAGCCCATGTGTGCAGAACATGCCTAAATAGACATGTAACATATATTACCAAGGTGAGTGATACTATGCACCCGTCATGAGAACAAATGGGGCAAATGCAGCATATGAGGGACTGTTATGCAAGATCAGCTGGAGTCTCCTCTTCTCTTCTCTTCTCATGTGCTTCTTAACCTTTGGGGTATCCTCTCATCATTCTTGGTGGGAAAATCCAGAAATCATGGATCCTGTGCTGCTTGTCCTGTGGGGCTTTTAGGAGATCTCTTATAGATACCACAACTGTCCTGTGTTTTGAAAATGTGACAATCTAGCAGAGGTGAATGCCCAAAACTCTATAACTTTGTACTGGTATATCCATGTTAGTTTATATCATTTTTTTTTTGCCTTGCATAGTCATCCTTCACAGATTTCCATTCAAATAGTTCTGTTTGAAATACTGTCACAGACCATTTTCATGTTCCAGGAACACTTTGCTCATCTCTTCAAAAATCATTTGAAATATCATCTGATAGTCTGAAACTGATGGAAATAACTTCTGACAGATCTGCCATCATGATCAAGCAATCTGTGAAGGGTAGAAGTGGCACTGCTGGTAGCCTGTGGTGGATAAGTACTTTATGATGCTATTAGCTGTGGTCCTCTCAATGTCAACTATTATTAACCTAGCAAAAGGGGTCAAACTCTTAGTTGCAGGTATGTCCATCAAGAGACAAAATGATGTGTCATAACCACCCTTAGAGGAGGGCTGCAGCCAGTGGCAGTAGTGTGTTCTTCTACAATGCATGACAAATGCTGCACTGAGTGTTGAAAATATGCCATCCATGCTTAGTACCTCTGACCTTTACAGATTCTGTATGCAGTGCCATGTATGAAGAATAGTATTGCACTGTTCTCATCTTCACTACAGAACATGGTGAATTATGGTTCTCTCTCACATCTTATAGTACTCAGATTTCTTTATTGTTTAATATGTCTGGTTTACTGGCCTATTGTAGTTTTGATCTGGCCCTTGTAAGCACTTGTGATACTGATTTGTGAGAGGACAGGTACTTCCAAAGAAAATAGCTACTTCCAGGCACCAGTGTAACCACCAACTGTAAAACTAAAAAACACTGGAAAAGCACTGAGGCACAGTCCAAAGTATCCACAGATAAAGACCTCTCGAGGCAACACCACAGTATAAAAAGGAAACTTTAATCAAGAAGCAAAACGAAACACAATATACCAAGTAAGCGCTTTCACTTTCACATCCAACGTTTCACCAGACGTGATAACGTCTGATGAAGCGTTCAATGTGAACATGAAAGCGCTTACTTGGTATACTGTTTTTTATTTTGCTTCTTGATTAAAGTTTCCTTTTTATACTGTGGTGTTGCCTCAAGAGTTCTTTATCTGTGGATTCTGTTTTTTCATCAAAGTACTTTATCCTCAGACTATTTCTGTTCATTATACAGTCCAAAGTATAGTTTTTAGCTTAGTTAAACCTTTAATAGTCACTATTCATCACAAAGACTTCATCAGAAACATAATTACTAAAGCCAACAAGGTTTAAATAATCAATTCAATTAACATTGAACCTATCAGCAACATACATTGTTAATTCCTAATAAAAATCTTAAATAAATATAAACAATTTAGTAAAAACCTTAAAAACAAATTAATTTATTATAGTCACCTTTCTATCCATTAAAAAACACTTGATGTTGACTTCACCATCTTGGTTTGCACATATCTCAGAAATTCCTGCAGCACTCTGGAAGGGATGTCATTGGTGGAATTTGCTTCCAGCTGGATGATGTGATGACCCACTGAGGCTGCCATAACACCCAGGTTCCTGGGCATGGCTACAACTATTGCTGTTGCTATTGTGAAGCTTCTGTCCAGGTGCTTTCATTACTACTGCCCTGCCTCAGCATTTCCATCCTATTTTATCCTTTTTATGCATAAAGCATCAGTAACTCTTTGCATTCATGCATTTCTCTTCATAAGAGATGTAGCCCTGTATTAGCAGGCTAAATTTCTTGCTATGTTTACTAATGGCACTACATTCCTGTAGTGCCATACAGTGTTGCATTTCTGATACTATTGTCAATCAAAGCTGCTCACATGTATGCGTGTGTGCGTGTGTGTGTGTGTGTGTGTGTGTGTGTGTGTGTGTGTGTGTGTGTGTGTGTGTGTGTGTGTGCTGTAGCTATTTTTATCTCATTCTTCTGTCTGTCTATGTCAGTTCTATTTGCTTTTTAGACAAACCATGTTTGAGATTTTCAATCACACGTGCCTCCATATATGCACATCTTCCAAATTTTGTTCGGAGACATTTGAACATCATTAAACTCCATCTCACATTTCTCATAGAACCAGCTGTTCACTGTATGTGTTCTCACCAGCACTGTGGGATACATCTAGTGCCATCTATGCAAATGATGAAGACTGGTACACAGGACACATCTGCTTCTCTTCCTGTGTGACATTGTGTATAAATGTACAATCTGAGCAGGTTATGTAATGTAATGCATAGTCTGTATTGCTTTCAAGATAATAGCATGTGTGCATCATGCATTAACTTGCTCTGTCTCTTTTAATTGTTTTGTAATGATATGCATTTTGTTGTTATAAACCATAAATGGGCATTAGCCCATGTAAGGGAAGGGTGTAAGCCATCGCAGATATTTCTGTGGAGCTCCACTTATTAACATAGGTACATGCACTGCATGGATTAAATGAAGTTATTCCATCTTACTGAGTCCTGCTGTGAGTCACATTTCTGCTGTGCAAGCTGATATTTTCCCACCTGCTGTGACAATTTATACTGGCTGATTTCACATGGGCAATTTGCATCTGTAATGATTCTGAAGAGCAGCAACTCTATTTAGTCAGTCATTTCCATACATTACCATCCTATTTAAATATGCTTCATACCATGTAAAACTTACTTCACAAGCCTTATCTTTAAAAATCCAACTCCATGACTGTGTTGTGTATCATCCAACTGTGCGTTTTAGACTACATGCATTGTTTCTCAATCATGTCCATTATCTTATTAATTTTTGATAGACCAAGCAACAATACTGGAATATTTTTCATAGCATTATCATGAAAATGTGTATCTAATCTGTGATGACTACTATTCAATGTGTCTAGTAGTTATACAGGTAACTCATTGTATGAGTCAAGGCATAACCAATGCTTTGAAAGCAAAATAGTCTCGAGTGTGAAGCAAATTGATGAAGCAATGACAGCACCCCAGATTATCCCTGTTTGATTAGCAGTGCACGTGCTGGATGGATCGGTCAGGAGAAGATTAGAATGAACAGTTAACACTGGGTTACCCTTCCAGGAGGGCAGAACATCAGCCTAGCTTGCTACAATTGTAGCCTCTAGGGCTATGGAAGCTCCACACTGCAACCAGTGTGCTGCTTGGTCAGGAGGTTGTTCATGCACAAAGTGTTAACCTCCCAAAGGCAGCCGTGGGGTGATGGGCTATGGCATGCTCAATGGCAGCTGTGGGATGATAGGCTGTGGCATGCTCAATGGTAGCTGTGGGGTGATGGGCTGTGGCATGCTCAATGGCAGCCGTGGGGTGATGGGGTGTGGCATGCTCAATGACAGCAGTGGGGTGATGGGCTATGGCATGCTCAATGGCAGCCGTGGGATGATGGGCTGTGGCATGATCAATGGCAGCCGTGGGGTGATGGGCTGTGTCATGCTCAATGGCAGCCATGGGGTGATGGGCTGTGGCATGATCAATGGCAGCCGTGGGGTGATGGGCTGTGTCATGCTCAATGACAGCTGTGGGGTGATGGGCTGTGGTATGCTCAATGGCAGCTGTGGAGTGATGGGCTGTGGCATGCTCAGTGTTAGCCATGGGGTGATGGGCTGTGGTATGCTCAATGGCAGCCGTGGGGTGATGGGCTGTGGCATGCTCAATGGCAACAGCATGATGCTTCTGCAGCATCCTTAACCTCCTCACTGACCCTTGATGTGGTCACATAGTGCCCTGAGAGGAGGTTAAGATGAGTCTAGTAGGCCAAGTTAATGTGGAGAGGAACTAGTAGCAGCTAATGTTCATCTGCAGGAAGCTAAAAAATGTATGATATTGTTAAACTACATGTATCAGATAATGGTCTACACTATACTAGTACTGAGGCTAAAATATTTAGAGCAATAGAATTTACATCCAGCCCCAAAAACACAGTGCAATTTTCAATTTAACAGAGAGAGAGAGAGAGGGCATAACAAAGTGTAAAACAACTGGCAGTGTGTGAACATTGACTCTAGATGATGGTCAATGTTGATGTGAAACCCCAACCTCATGTGCAAAACTGGGAAAAAGGGCATTATGAGTGAATGAATCAGATGAGGCAGTTGACGGGCATTAACAATGAACATTAGAACTGGCTGCTTTCAATACTTTGACATGAAACATAAAATAACGTTATTTATTCAGATCACATGATAAGCATCTGCTGCAGCTCCACCAATGCAAGTCCATACTTATATGCATGAGTAAGAGCTGTGTAAACGAATTCAGAGACAGAAAAGCGAGAGCTAATGAATTTATGAGCATGCATTTAGATCAGGAAATGCATCTGACAGCTCCGTTAATTGTCAAACTCTTAACCCCTATATTTATTTCACATTCCCTCAGAGGTCCTCATAAAGATGGGCACTACCACCTTTCAGAACATTCACCACTATTGAATTACTCCCCTAATTTCTGTGAAATACTTGGTACTACCAAATGATTGTTTTAGTATACCATGGCAATGTTCTCATTGCAGAATGAAAATTCCTTCCACATTCACATTAAAATACACTCTGAGGAAATAAAACCATCAACATTGGTTTTATACCATTTGCTTATAAATCACATGTCACAAAAACTATGACTGTTCATACCCCCCCCCCAATCCATATGTAGTATGTGCTACATTACCTTTAGCACACCATTGATGCTGAAGACTGAAGAAAAATCTTTTACACAATTGCCCATGATTTACCATTCTGCTGACAGAATTCCAAAAGCTACTAAATGTGAAACTAATATTGTCCCAGTCCCCTTCAATAACACACAATGACATAAAATGACATTTGATGACCTTTATTAATTTCAAACATAACTTTATTACATTATTTCAAATATCAGTTGTAACATGAATGACCTTGTAACCACAGCATGTAAAATCCTTATAACATACATCAGGACGGTGTACCCGCTTGCCCTGCCCGAATAAGCAGCATCCATACCTCTGCTCACTTATTCTTATCAATCAAGCCAGCATCCCACCATTCACTTTCATCCCCAAAACTCATTGCATCAACACCCAAACCCAAGAGGGGGAACAGAAGGCTACACGTCTGCCCCTTGTTCTCTACCCAATACCCACCTCCATAACCAAACTAAATAAATTAACCAAAAGAAAAAGGGGAGGGAGGGCAGGTTGCAAATTCATGCCAAAATGTGATTCCTTTTCCCAGTTACACTCCTATAAAAAACCTCTACCTTCACTTCCTCTAAAGTCCCCTTAACAAATTAACCCTTCCCTTCCCAAAATCTGATCAAACCTCCCTCTATTCCTTAAGCTTAACCACTTCTCCAGCAAAACTCCCACCCCTCACCCCCATTTAACTCTTTAACCTTTACCAAAGATGTCTCTGGACAAATTGGTTTGCTCCCAAATCTCATTTACCTTAATGTTTTAAGTTATGAAGCAAAAACATGGCGTTTAATGTAGCACTTCCTTCACACTAACTAAAGACACAGGTGTTTCTAAACCATAAAATCCATCAAACCAAAGTAACAGAAGCAGTGACCATCCTGATTTAAAAGGATGAAATTGTTCTTCTTCCATTTGCATCTGTATTTCAACACCCCACTATAATCTGCATGAATACGTAACTTACATTCAGGTGGAAATTGACTAATGGCAATGAATCCTTTGACATACTCGCTCTTCTTTTACTTTTGTTACATCGTTCATGTTAAATAACATGGAATGTTATTAGGGTTTGAGTAATGAACGATAGCATGATTTTGACAGCTTGTGTGTACTGAATCATGGATTCCAGGCTACTTCAAATAATGAGAATATTCAGCTCTAATATGATTTTGCTCTTGTTTAATCATAGCTATTCATCAGAGAACTCCGTTTAGATTGACTGTGTGCTTAGCTGCAGCTCTCACATCAGTAACACTGCCTAGCTGTTAGGTCTAAGACTGTGTTACTCTATGCAGTCTGAAATTAACACACAAAGTGCATACATGCATGGACTTGTGTGCCTATATGCATGCACATGTGTGTGTCCGTGTGTGTGTGTGTGTGTGTGTGTGTGTGTGTGTGTGTGTGTGTGTGTGTGTACTGAATCAGGTAAAATACACTTAAGTAAGTTTTAATACCAACTTTAAAATAAAAGGTGGTTTAGGGTTTAGAGTTAAAGAAAGCTTGATAGATACAAACAAGGGACAACTGAAAAACATTAAATCTGGTAGTGAGACACCAATCCAACAAAGATATGTATAATCCACTATTGACAAGGAAATTGATGAGGTTTTTATCAGTGGCAAGAAAAATTATTCTGTTATTGCAATGTATTTTATCCAGTGACAATTCATGTCTTAAAGATCAGCGAACGGATGTTATAAAAACATTTACTCTTCTCCTGATCACATCTTTGTATTTACAATTACTAACCTAATGTAAAAGTAAATCCTATTGAATAGGATTTGGGCAAAATTTTAACTTTTAAAAATCCCTCAAATATTTTAATCTGGGACTGGATCCTGACTGGCATATAGTACATCTGGTAGGATGTAGTAGTATCATTATGGGTGCATGCCTTAATTTTTTTAATTCAGATTTGTCACACAATTATAAGTAGTTAGTTATCTGCCAAACTGTTAATTCAATTAACAATTTGTACCTAAAAATGTTAAACACACTGCAGGCATCTGATATGTAAGATGTTTGGGGGACACTGGTGTTTCCAACAAATGAGAGAAAGCTAAATTGCTTTTGCTTGGCCACCAAAAGGCATCATCAAAGTGATTTGAATGTCCACCTGGAGAAAGAACGTGACAGCAGACATTTGAGCTTCACTTTCCAGTATTCATGGGATTTTTAAAAGTTAAAATGTTGCTGAAAACCCACTCACAAGGATTTACGTTCACAATAAGTTAGTGATCACAACCACAAAAATGTGATCAAGAGAATGATGTGTTTTTGTAACCTCCATTCACTGCTTTAAACTTGACCATTAAAGTAGAAATTCTTATGGTCTAATTTTGGTACACAACTGGACGACTGCACCATATCATGTAAATTTGAGTGGTGCAGTCCAAAACAGTGTCAACATTATGCTGCTTACTGACAAATCACCTCTCATCCCATGTGCAAGACTGTGCCCACAAGAACATCTGTAGTGTTGATAAAACAGGGCAAGGCTTTCTACCAGTGTCTTACAACTAAAACTTTCACATCAATAACTTGACACTGCAGAAAAACAAAGCAGAATGAACTCCAGATTAACACAGATGTAGCAGATCAGTTCTCTGTGGTCTTTACTGCTAAAGCAGGTGAACCAAGAGACTTAAAATAACAATAGGTTACCAGTGCTTTATATACTCAAATAAAAAGCAGCCATAAATGCTGTTATTTGAACAGAAGTGTTAAAATTTGTGTTTGTTCATTCACTTGTGGGATAGAAGTGTGGTCTTCTTTGTGGGAAAGTGTAATTTTCTCTTCCTTTTTATTAGTTCAGATAATGATATCATTATACTGTGTGTTATTTTTGCTCTCATGTATTCATGTATCCCAATCAACAAATTCTAAAATGACAAAATATAAATAAATAAAATAAAATAAACAGCATTAATGATGACCAGTAGCAGTTATTTTCTGTCTGGGTCAGTGGAATTCTTGAGTTCCAAAAAAGTCTGCTATGGGTTTTTTTAAAGAAAATTAAAGATTACGTGGAAAGCTTTTAGGGAAATGTTGTTTTTCCAACAAACAAATGTTTGCATACAGTCATTTACATTTTCCACCTATGTAAAATATATATCCTTATGCATGCAAGTACTCTCTTGTTGAAAAGCAAAGTTTTTAATAAAATCTGAACATTTGAATTTTAAGGTGCCTGCTTTTGAACACATTTTTTTTCTGCATTTGTAGGCACAGTCATTTTAAAGACTTATTTATTTACTTTGTTGATCATGTTAGTCCCACTTGGCCATGGCCCTCTTTTGGCAGTGGGGGTGGGGGGGGGGGCTCTGTGACAGTATTCAAACTGACTAGGGACATTTGGCCACAGTACTTCCCCTACTCATTTTTCAACAATTGTCATAGTATTATTTACAGCCACCTACGTTACCATCAACTCTGGCAGATGGTAACTTGGTTTAACATCTCATCCAAAGAACAGCACACCTAGGAGTGCAGTACCACCCCCATGCTCTACTGCAGTGTCAATATGCTGTAATTGGTGTGGGAATTGAACCCACAAATATCTGATCTTCCAGTACCAAAGGTAAGGTTTTTACATGTTGTGTCACTGGCACTGATGCACAGTTTTTATTAGCAACTTTGTTTTTCAACAAAACAATGTTTACATGCCTGAAGATATAGTTCTGAAGACATGCAAGCAGATAACTTAAACATGATGTGCACATAATGTATGCCTTTGAAAAGTGTCAGACGATCTCCAACTGCAGAAAAAGCATATTGGTTTTGGAATGCAAGGAAGTCAAATAAATTAATTTCAACATTTTTTTGTAAAAAATGAAAAAAAAAGAAATAGCTGTTTTTTTCACATACTTCCTTCTCACAATGGTACAGTATATCTGGTATATCATCACACTGGTCACTTAGATGATGTGATTTGCAAAGAGGAAGTAACGCACTTCTGAAAGAAGTGAAATCTTTTAAGTCAAGTGATTCAGGTAATAGCAGTGAGTGTGCATTTCAGTTAGAATTAAACTAGTTGCAAACACTGCTTAGCTAGTTTGATATTTCAGTTTGGCAGTTACTGAAAGAAGAGATTAACTTTCTTACTGCAACTACAGTAAGGGCAATTTAGTTTAACCAAACATGACACTACTGTAAGGGGAATACATAGTTCAGTGCTATGACAGGACAAAGCTATGTGTTTAGCTTTTATTATGTTCAAAAAGGCAGTGCAAAATAATTCTGGTGCCCTCATTTACAGACAACTAGAAAACATACTTGAAGTGTAGCTTTACGTGGGCTTTATCCAGATTTGTGTATTTCAAGTGTACATTGGGATGACAAACATCATTTTAGCAATCTTGAAACTTTTTCTTTGTTTCTTGTGTCTTTGGTTCCCATGCACCCAATGTGTTTGAGCAATCTTTTGTGGACTTTACTAATATGCTGGTTGGCTGAGCTCCCCTAGAGGATTGATTAAGAATATGATATGGCTCACTGGATATGTACAACTATGTGCAGGAATTAGTAAATTCAAAGATGTTGGCACATGGCTTTCAGCCATGGCTATGGTAACCAGAAATGCCTTATATTTGCTGAGTTTCTAATAAATAGCATAGAGTACATTCAAATAGTGCTGGAATTTTTTTCTTATGTCCTTGATTGTTATATACAATATGAGTTTATGTAATCTTTTGTACACTTATTACACACACACACACACACACACACACACACACACACACACACACACACACACAAGTCTGCAGCACTGCTGAGGGTGTAGTCACCCTGTTTGAAGCCCACTTCTGCTGCATCGTCACGGCTGGAGCACACCCCAGTAAAAGTGCTCCATAGCATGCAGGATGTTCTTAGCATGTGTTGCATGCTCCATAACATGCTAGCGAGCCAACAGGCTGGGCACTCCTAAGATAATGGCACAGTTAGAATGTGCTATTCCTTACTGGTAAGGAAGGTGCAGAAACTTCATCATCTAACAAGTGTGCTGTGCAACAGCAATAACAAGCAGTCACACGACCATCCCCCAGAAAGCAAGGAACACAGTAGAGAGCAGCACAGACAAGTCAGTGCCATCTAGTCCAGCACTATGTGCCCTAACATGCACAAAGAGATAGTGAAGTTTCACAAAGAACAAACATGCTGAATGCAGTGTTTATACTAGGCTATGCTGGTCAGTGCATCAGATATTCACCCACTGACCATACAGAAGGGAGAGTGGAGTGGGCCACTGGTGATTAATGATGCAATCACATGCTTGTCTACACTCAGTGGGTGAGAAGCATATTATAGAATGATAATATTATAGAATTTCTTCCTGTTAGGGAGTGGGATCTCACTATATAACTACGGCCTGATGTGGAGATGGGAGTTTTGAGGTGATGGTATCGTGCTTTAGTTTCTCCAAATCTTTTTGGTTTCAAATGCCATGACGGGAATGCACCCCATTCCTAAGTCAATA
The DNA here is from genome assembly GCF_019279795.1 of Protopterus annectens. NCBI lineage: Eukaryota > Metazoa > Chordata > Ceratodontiformes > Protopteridae > Protopterus > Protopterus annectens. The sequence continues at coordinate 409,399,177 of NC_056734.1, read as the reverse complement.
TAAGATTAAAGTTGACAAAATTAGTATTATTTCAATCTTTTATGTCAGCCTAAAGTGCTCTTCGCAGCACCCAAAATGTGCCCAGTAATGACCCATTTTGCAATTCGTATGGAGTTACATGTATTGGTAACATATCTAAATACGACTGTAGACTATTCGAATTGTCTGGATCTTTCTTCCACATTGCTCTCATTTCTGAGTGCAAATCTTGATATTTTATGACTTTGAGTCTCTCTGTACACAAGATACTGTAGGTACTGGGTGCAGTAATTTTAATGATCAATGCTACTTTTGTCTTCTTTTCATGGACCACTATATCCGGTTTTCTAGCATCTATCTTTTGAACTGTTGGTAATGCATGATCCCATGTGATGTAGACTTTATCATTTTCTATAATGCTTTGTGGCTCATGTTTCCAGTGTTTTTCAGCCACTTCAATACCATAATGTTTGCAGAATCCCCAGTGCAACAGTCTTGCCATATTGTTATGCCTTTCAGTGTAAAGTCCTTCTGCCATTAGCATGTCACAGCCAGCAACAAGGTGTGCAACTGTTTTCAATTCTGTTTTACAAAACCTACAATTGCTGCTTCTCCCACATGTTCCATGGACTTTGTAAACCAATGTGTATGTAGCCCACTATCTTGGGCCACCAAAATTAACCTTTCATCTCTTGGTTTGAACTCGCCTCTCCTTAACCATTCATGTGTTTAATCCTGATCAACATGAGGTTCTTCCAGAAGTTTTCTATACGTGCAACTATATTTATTCATTTTACACATTTCTTGCCTTCTCATTTGATATTTCATCTTATATTCTTTCTTTTGTATCTTGGCACATTCAGTTGCTGGTTTGATTTTCATTCCTGCTTGACACCGATATGCTTCTGGTAGACTAAGCAAGGAAGTAATCTTAGATTTATTCTTCTCATGATGGTACAGTGTGTCATAGTCAAAGTCCTTTGAAATGGTTGGGGTTCTACTACATGACTGTGACCTCTGGTCACTATGCTAGCACTAGGAGTTGGAGGCTCCTCTGACAGGGCTAGTATGTGACTACTAGATGGTATGGATGTGGTTCTCTGATGAAGTGCTCTGCCAAAGAAGGTCGAGTGTCATGCCCATCCATGACATGGAATGATGGTGTGTCTTACACATGCAAATGCAAGTGAAGATTGTGTACACTGTGATTGTCCCCCCATGACCTTGGACAACTCTGCCAGTGTGAGCAGTGATGGTGATACTGGCAAACCTTCACATGGAGGTGGGCAAGGAGGTTGTGTGTGCCACCATACACCCCTGTCTTCCATGTCCTCATAACACAGCAGTGAGGTCCATACTCATCATCCTAAATGGTGCCCACATATTAAGGCCAACTTTTATACATGATGGTATCAACCTGTCCCGTGAGGGTAAAAAATGTTGGCACACCCACTTCAGGTGAAGTGCATTCATTTGCTGTCACATTTATAAGGGGAGCACTGCTGGTGTTTGAACCCATGGGATAGTGAGAATTCAAACTGTACAGCCTTGTGTCCATCTTTGGGAAAAAATATACCTTCAGCCTATATTGATGATGTATTTGAAACTACAGTGAAGACAGACAATACCATTGCATCATCAGACCATAACACAGCTATCTATTTCTCATCATAATCCTCAGCCTCCTGCATAGGGACTAACATCAGCCTGTTATCATACTGTGGCCTCTACAGGCATTACCATAAAAAGTGTTATGGTCTGTGAATAAAAAAGAAAAAATGACTAGAAGGAACACAGGCACTTGTGCTTAAACCACACCCCTGTGACATGTGTGCTAAGAGCGTCAATGCAAGATGTATCATACAATCTCAATCTACATCAGCTGGTGCCCTGACATGGTCGGATATCTAATATACTTATAACAACATTTGTTATAGTCAGTCTACAGTTTCTATGTGCAGTGCTACTGTACAGAAAACCAGTGTAAAAGATACTAACCTAGTACGTCAATCACCTAGACATCTGTGATGGGTCTGTCTTGATGTCACATCAGTGCTCATTCCTCCAGGAATGATCCCAGAACTATTGTTCTCCTGCAGGAACACCAAAATCTCCTTTAGCTTTGCAGTTCTGCTGCACCCAGGTGCCCCCTCCCCTGCAGCACTGAAATGCATCTTTGCCTTGGCACAGCATAGCACAGCTTTGTAATGAGCAACTGCTTTCTCTAATGGCTTTACATCACTTACCTGTCTGCCACATCTGACTACATAAATGCTGGTCAATATCCCTTCTCCTCAACAGTAGCTGTTCATGTTCTCTAAGTGTTTGTAATCAGAGCATCATTTTTGGCAGGGTTGAATTTGTCTGAACAAATGGCATACTGTATCACATTGTGATTGCAAAGATAACAGCTCATGACAAAGGAGTAATTTAATTTTACCTTTCTATAATCAAAGGGGCAGCTGTGGAAGTATGCTTTTCAACAGCTGTAAAGACAGATGTGGGAATACATACAGTAGGTATGCATATCATGTCTAGGGTAAGAGTAATCACTCCTGACAGTGATATGGCCTTAGTCTAGTATGTTGAAGGGTATACAGGAATACATGTGTATTGGCATTCAACTGTAGTTTTCACAACTGCATACATTGGAGACATAAATTTCAACCGTCCAGATTTTTGCCGCATATGTTTGGCTATTTCTCCAAATATTTATGTTTTTCTGGCAAATCATTGAGGGCTAAAGTCACTAAACAATGGTTGATATTTGAGTTTCAGACTTCATATCCTTCAGAAAATGCATGCTAATGCAAGTTTCTTGCAATGTACGACATTTATAACAGTAATAATTAAAATCTGTCCTTGATTTTTTGGCCTTTGCCCACCCGCCATTATTTTTGGCTTTGCCCAAATTACTTGCACTTAGAGGTTGTGAGGTACAATTGGGCACTGCATAAGATCACCATATCATTGACAGGCTTAGAGAAGAGCTGGGCTTTTGTTGTATAAGTCACGTAATCTAGGTAATAGCAGTGATCATGCTATTCCGTTAGAACTAAACTAGTTGTAAACACTGCTTAGATAGTTTGATACTTCAGTATGGCAGTTACTGAAAGAAGAGATTTACTTTTTTACTTCAACCACAGTAAAGGCAATTAAGTTTAACCAAACATGACCCTACTGTAAGTGGAAATACAAAGTTTACTGCTGTGAGAAGACAAAGCTGTGTTTATCTTTTATCATGATCAAAAAGGCAGTGCAAAATAATTCTGATGCTCCCATTTGCAGACAACTAGAAAACATTGGAGACATAAATCAAAGGGGATCCAGTGTCTGTCAGCCTGGGATGACATGCTCGACAAGCCACGTTGCTTCGCTAGGGACGGCTTGCACTTGTCACCACTGGGCTTTCGGATATTGGCAAAGGCTCTTGCCACCCCCATAGTGCCTTTTTTAGGCAAGGCTCAAACGTCAAACCCACCCCCATAGACAGCACAAGGAACAAGAAACTAAGGGTAATGCTGCTTAATGCCAGAAGTCTTAACCTCAAGATGCACGCACTCGAAGCTCTCCTCAGTATGGAGAACATCGATATCTGTGCAGTGACAGAAACCTGGTTCAAGGCTCCAAAGAGCACCCCAGCACTACCAGGCTATACCTCATATCATGCTTTTCGGCCCCAAAACCCGGACCGAACCACAAAAGGAGGGGGAGTTTCCATATTTATCAAGGATATCCACACCTCCAGGTTAGTGGCATTGCACGAAGTATCGGAGACCATCCATGTGCAACTAAGAGTGGGCAAGACTGCTTTTCAGTTTATAGCATCCTACAGACCAGCCTCTCAAAGTCAGGAATCCCACTCGGCTTTCTTGAAAACATTGGAGAACATGAAGATCTCTCTGAACACCATTATATCGGGTGACTTCAACTACCCAAACATTGACTGGGAGCACTACTCAAGCCCCAGCACCTTAGCCCAAAGGTTCCTGGAAATTATAAACTCAAATGCTTTGGAACAACTAGTTACCACTCCCACAAGAGGGGACAACATACTAGACCTGATCATTACCAACATGGGGACTCTATGCTCCACACCAGAAGTATATCCCTCATTGGTAAGATCAGACCATAAATTAATTTCACTGGCTGTCCACATCCCGACCCCACCCCCAGTCCAGAAAACCACAGTGAAAAACTTCTCAAAAGCGAACTTTTCACTTCTCAAAACTGAAGTGGAATCATTCAAGGCCCCAGGGCCAGTGGAAACTATGGCCCAAACTGCAGAATCCTATATAAATGCATTCTACGGACATCTCCAGGAATGCATGGATCATGCTATCCCAAACAAAACAAAGACCCAATCATCCAAAGGCAGGCGTCCAGTCTGGTGGACCCCTGCCATAAATAAACTGTACAACAGAAGGAGGAAGCTACTACATGATAGAGCAAAATCCCTAATAGGGAAGGCATCTCTGATCAGTACTAGCAAAAAATTACGATCCCTCATAAAATCCTCCAAGGACAGCTTCGAGAGAAAAATTGCACAGGACACCAAAGACAATCATAAGGCTTTTTTCAGTTATGTTAGGAACCTGGGATGCAACTCCCAGACTTGTTCTGAGTTGATTCTAAACGACAAAAAATACGCTGAACCCACAGACATCGCCAATATCCTGGCAGACAGGTTCAGTGCAAACTTCTCCACCCCCCCCCACAACAGAGGTTCATAACCCAGAGGCTCCCTTCGCTCTGGAATAGAATTCCAGTTCATGTGAGGCAGAGCACCTCACTGAATCTCTTCAAGAAGAATCTCGATAGGTGGATGGGGGATCGTAGGTTTGTCCCAGGGATTACTCCTGTGTCACTATTAGACAGAGGCACAGTAAACTAAACCTTAAAAAGGGCACAGTATACTCAAATCAAGGGGTGGCATAAGCCATACAGAATCGGGCTAGGCTTATAATTGCCCCAGGGCAGATAGCCTAGTATGAACCTATGAACCTATGAACCTATGTACTAGAAGCTTAGCTGTACATGGACTTTATCCAGATTCATGCATTTCAAGTGTACATTGAGATGACAAACATCAGTTTGGCAATCTTGTAACTTTTTCTTTGTATCGCGTATCCTTGGTTTCCATGTATCCACTGTGTCTGTGCAGTCTTTTGTGGACCTTACTAATATGCTGTTTGCTGAACTCTATATTTGTTAAACTCCTTAGCAGATCTACAAATAGACCACTTATGCAAGCACACATATACCTGTTGCAAGCCTTTTATAATGTGACTTCCAGTGCAAGGGTGCACATCCTTAGGTAGAAAAAATAGCATACCACACAATTTCAGAGTACAATGTGCCTCTTCAGACTACTTATAAATCTAAATAATGCTGATGTTCACCTTAATACTGCTCCCCACATAAGCAATATAGATGTTCAGCCTTCGGAACGGTGCAGCACCTCTGAGGCTATCCAAGTTATACCTATTCTCGTGACATCCAAGCAAATCAGGTCTGGTTTCATGAATTTTTATGAATATCTTGATTTTGCTGCCGTTCATTTGTAACTTAGAATGTAGCTTGTTGCCTATACATGTCAGGCACTCAGAGGCTGCCAGCTCATGTTGGAATACTAAATGGGTGTATGCATCATGCTACTTCATGTTGGCCCATAGAGGGATGCAAGTGGGTTCTGACATTAATCTACTGATGCATACTTGATTATTACTGATTCCGAAATCACACTGCAAATACAATCACAGACTACTATTTTGTTCCCATGAAAGTGACAGCATGCTCAGGGGAGGTTCAGGGGAATGGCATCTGCTGTTAGTACTCAGTGAAGAACACCTGCATGGTGCATGGAACAGAGCAAGACTAAACTTTATCTCCTTGAAAACCATTTAGGAGAGCACCTATTAGCCCTCTGTGATAATAATTCAAACAAAAAAGTGGATGCCTGGTATAACCTCGGTGAGGACCTCTCCTCAGTCACAAGCACTATCAGAAAGGAAGGACAATAGAGCATTATAGATTCATAGGGTCATAGGTGTGTACTAGGCTAATGGCCCTGGAGCCTTTACAAGCCTAGCCCATAGAACGTGCTCTGGCATTGTGCCGCCCGATGTTAGTGCCCAGTGCCTCTATCAAGTAGAGCCACTGGAGTGATCCCCGGGGTGAACTTTCTATTACCCATCCACTCATTAAAGACACTGTTGTGATTATCTGTGGTGCAGGAACTCTGAAGATCTCTGAATAGTGCAGTTAACGGATAGTATTTGTTTATATTTTTATATATTTTTTTATCCTGTTTCAGGTTCATGATTGTTGCTGCTCCTGACAAGTATTTGTCAAGGTCACCTTAGGGACTAGGTATTTACTTCTCTCTGGATTTTTCACATCAGGTGGAAGTGGTAGGGGGTAGCACTGAATGTACTATGCCTTCTACATTTTCTGTAAGTTCTCGCAGGGTGTCATTATGCTGAGGAATTACGCTGGGCCATATCATCATATCATGGTGGCTGCACATTACCGGTTGTCTACCCATATATATCAGTGTCATACTCATATTAAATTTATTAATGTACATTGGGGACACATGCTTGCCTGCTGCCTGTCATGTAGCTAATGGGAAGTGCTTCTGGAATTGTAGCTATAGTTCTGTCATCTTACATTATACTGATCATGCTTCACTGAAGAATACTTTCTCTCTCTCTCTCTCTCTCTCTCTCTCTCCCCCTCTCCCTCAGCATGAGCAGAGTGTAATAGCTTGGATTCCACAGGAGGCCAGGAGAGGCCTGAGGGAAACAATGATGAGTTCCCCCCTCACAAGTGCTGACACTTTGGTTAAAAATATTTAGTCCAATGTCAAGCTGGATTCACTAACAAATAACTTCTCATTTTGACTCCTCGTTGCAGTTATAGATGACAAACTTGCACAGCAAATACCTTGTCCATGTTCTGCAACTGCTGAGGCTGTGGCTGTATTGCATAAGGTAATGAGGCTTGGAATAACTCACAGGGGAAGTTGACTGAGATGACACACCTACAGCTGCAGTAGGTTGTGGAGGCTATGGCAAAGACAGCAGTAAGCAGATATATGGCCCAGGAGGAAAGCTTCCTGGAGTGGAAGGCAATTTCACTCATCTGGTCATCCTCTATCACAAAGTCAATAGTGGAAGATATGGCTCATATCACTAACCATCATGATCCAGCATACGTTGATGAAACCCAGTACTGTCGCTCTGTATAAGGATGGGAGACAGCACACTATCTGCTCATACCCTAGTCATATTTAATCCCTTTATCTTGTGTTCCACCCTATGCCCTGTGCATTGCTGAACCCATCACATCACAAAATTTGTCTACCCTTTGTTTCCATCACTCCTATGTCTCCCTATCTTATTGTGTGTACTTTCATCCCTGTTTGCTTGTGTGATGATGTCAGGTAGTGCCAGCATAGCTAGCTGGAGTTTTGTAAAGATTTATATGTCATTTGTATATCAAACTTATTTGTACAAGTGCTTGTGTTAAAGAAATTATTTGCAAAGCTGCTTGTGTTAAAAATGTACCAACAGTGGGTCCTACTGAACAGAAATGAAATACACATGTATGTCAGACTGTATGGTAGCTGTTGAAAGGAATATATTCTAACAGAGGATACTGGAAGAGAAGAGATTAATATCAGTCCAGCTAACTTTGAAAAATAGTCTGAAATTAAACTACCTAGTTTAGGCCATAAAGTTGTATCTTACAGTTCTGACTGCAGCCAGACATGAAATGTCTATGAGAAACTTTGGATGGTAGCTCTGTAGGAAGAATGAATGTGTTAAAATTATTTTACAGCTTTCAGATACTGTAACACATCTTAGCAAAGCTCTATGTGTGTGTGCATTATGACAAATATCCAGCTCAAGTTTCTAGTAAAGGAGGTAGTGTGGGAACCAAAGTCACATGACCAGATGTGATGTCATTCTATAGCCAGCACTAAACTTATATTTTGATATTAGTGAGAGATGTCACTCAGTCTGCTTGTGAAACCCAACAAAGAAGGACCACTCACTCATGTCATCCTGCCCTGCTCTTATAAGTGAACTAGGGGACAGTAATTCTTTAGATGAGTCAGGAAATTATAGTGAGATTAGTTAATTATTGTTTTTCTGTATCTGTGTGAACCTTTCCATCTGTGTTATTTTTAATATTTTCTATGACTGAAATTCTGGTGTTTATTGTAAATATTTAGCATTTTCATGTTCTTTTATTATGTATTAAATATGCTTAAACATTTAATTGCAGCTGTTTTTAGAGAATATTTTAACCTTTAAGTGTACTTATAGTTATTTGGTGACACTGTGGCCATACCTGAAAGCCTTGCTGTTTGGTCAACATTACTATTGGCTGTTGTTGTTGTCTTTCGGCTTTTCCTAGTTAGTGGTCGCCACAGCGGAACTCCGGTCCGCTAATGATTGGCAGTAGATTTTCACGAACATCGAGGTGCCAGCTCGATGTTCAACCTTCAATGAAGGCATGCCCATTTAAGCATATCTTTTGAACGCCCACCCAACCATGGGGAGGACATGCAGACTCCACAGAGAATGCACTCTCTGCACTCCAGCCAAGAATCGAACGGGAGACCCTCTTGCTGTGAGGCAACAATGCTACTGCTGCACCACCATGGATTACCATTGGTACTGGTATTAATTTCATTCGGTATAACTGGGTACCCTGGCAAGAGTCTTAGAGTAGCTGGCTTTGTGGGTATTCTGGTGGCAGTTTATCTACCTTATAGCCTGGGCATAGCTGGTAAATCTGTGCCAGCCTTTCCCAGGTGTGTGTGCATGTGAAAACCAAAGCTCAAAGAGAGTGTGTGTGCATGCTACTTTGAACAAGAACACGGGGAGCATTGATTTCACAGAGAAGGTGGTGGAGGACTTGGCTTGGAGCACCAAGTTAACAAATTAATATTGCTGTGTCAGTGGGGAGTCTTACTTGGGGCCTGAGGAGACAGAGCCAGGGAAACCCATCCCCAGGACAGGAGTGTGTTCCCTGTGTGCTCTCCCATCCCCAGGACAGGAGTGTGTTCCCTGCGTGCTCTTAAGGGAAATTGTGCTTGGTGCAGAGAGCTGCATCTGGTTATACTGTGTTTTGTTCCAAGTGAATGTCCCTCACCAGTATCAGTGGTGAGGATTGAGGATTCTTGATTACTGGCCCAGAGGAGGGACGTCACAGCCTGTGTTGCTCTATGTGTGTCTCTCTACTCCTAAATACTCTCCTGACCCCATATCTGACCCAGTTTTCTCTTTCCCACTTCTCGTTCCCTCTCTCTCTCTCCTTCTCTCTGAATTAAAAATGGAGCATTATCCCTGCAAAAACAGTGTCCTCCTTCACTGTGTCCTGCACATTCCCATATGCTGACCTTTTGTCTGGCATTCTGCTTGCTCTTCCCCTTTTCTATACAACATTTTCCTTCTCTTCTATGGATTAAACAAGTGATCACATATGTGGACACCATAGCAGTGAAGCCATAAAGCCTTCTGCAGTGCTTTGGGCCATCCTGCCAAAGTGCATGCTAATATGTACAGCCTAGGTGATGTAATACAAGCACTGCTTCACTTTTGAGCTATATCAGTATGAGTTCATATTTTGTGTTCTCATGAGATTGCTCAATGTAGCAAGCAGCTGCACTGTGGATTGTGTCTTCCATTTCTGTATATGAATTTCACTGCACAGCTGTGTCTATTTGTACAGTTTCACTGCACTGCTATGTGCATCTACATAGTTGACGCCATGGCTCATTTTACATACTGTGAAAAATACCTCTATGCACTGAGGTGCTACATATCTTAATTCAGTTATTTCATGTCTTCTTATTCACTGCAGAGTGTCATTTTGATGTGCAATGCCTAAAATGAATTGCAGAGTATCTATATGAATCTTGGATCCAGTGTGTTAGTTCCAGTATCACTTGCACTCAGTTAACAATTGAGCATAGCTACTATATCTATGCACTCCTTCAGAAAATTCACAAATGAATATTCAAGACCGTATCCTGGCTTCGTCTAACCTGCTACAGGTGTACAGTCCAATTATGCTGCAGCTAGAGCCACACAGGTGTACAAAAGCAATATTAATGAGTGTCAATGCCACTAAATAAGTTTAATGAAAGCTGATTTCAATGATAATGGAGTTTGTACTTTACGCCACTGTTCTGTGACTATGAAATCTGTATTTATAATGCTATTTGGCATGGAGGTGTCTGCCAATATAGGAGTGCAGAGGGCTTCCGACATTGATGCTCTGATACATACTTGACTATAACTGTCTTGACTATTGAAAATATTGCACAGTCTGTACTACTACTTGCTTGTGTGATTCACAGATGTTATCATTTTATTTTTTTTAAACACTCATTGAATCATCACTTGTGACACAGGCAAATTTACATGTATATAAAAGTAATCAAATTGTATTAAATTAACATTAACAAACATTATACCAGTTGTTATCTTGTGCCGCAGTTCTCATTATGTGCTCTTGTTATATAATATATAAGAATAACACATTGAAGTACAGTTTTTAACCATCTTTCTGAATTCATGGTTTAACTGTAGTTATAAACATGAGTTATTATTAAATCATAGAATTATATGTGCTTGCAGCAGATGAATTGCGCAGGACTCTTCCACATGTATGATGGCTTCCAGTGGGTTCTCCCAGCATAAACCTGGCTGAAAATAATTGTATTTTAAGAAGAAAGGGCAGTTTTCACACAGCAAGTATTGTTTAAATAAAGTTCTTTTACTATTGTTCTGATGGCTCTAGCACATTAAGGGCCTCTGAACTCACCATTGGCAACCCTAACAGCCCCTGCAATTGTCACCCACTTCAATAGTAGTGGCAGACATTGCTACACTACAGTACCACTGTGCTATCTGTGTTACGTATCTATCATTATCATTCATAAGACTGTGCAGGTAGGGGCTATGCTCAGCCCTTCATCAGCTGCCCCATGTATAGGACTATGACTCTGTAAGCACTACCAGCACAGAAGGCCAGACATGCATATGAGATAGCAGACACACATGTTGGTGATTGTCAGGTTAGACTAACACAGGCTGACCTGTATCAGGAATACATGCCCCAAACCTGTCATACACAGTACCAGGCATATCCTCATCAACTGCTGGATGGTTGAGTGGATGTGACAGAAATGGCAGGGGCAACAGGTGCTGATAGCCGAATCTGTTGCAGTTAAAGTAATAGCTAAGCTTGTGAGGGACCTAGTGCCAGTACTCAAGTAACCTTCTCTGTATGTGTGAGCCTGCAGTCCTACAGAACACCCAGGTGACATGTATGAAGGCTAGGTGGCTGCGTCAAGGGTATGTATGCAAGATCATACTGTCTGCCATAATTGCCCCTCACAAACTGTTGTATGTAAACACACCTGGTAAATATGTACATATGCAGCTGTACCTTGGCTATGAAAAGGTCACTGCATTTCCACTTCACCTTACTCATACTTGCTACTGTCAGCAGGCCCACAGGCTGCAGATACACAGACATCTGGAACACAACCAGAATACAGTATGTGACACTACAGTCAGTCAGCAATACTAATAGCAATAGTGCATCATGGCTAACAAGGTACATACACCTTGATGTGTACCTATAAGTACTGGCAGCAGACCACACCTTACACAGCATGACATTGCTACACTGTACTATAGTCACCCTGTGCATCAGACCCATATGAGCATGTCCATGCATTGATACTATGGATAACAGGGTTGTGGCACAAGTATCATCACATGTACAGGGTGTTATGTTGGATTGTCAAATGCTTAAGCTGGGCCATATGGCTGACATTGTGTGTGTGTGTGTGTGTGTGTGTGTGTGTGTGTGTGTGTGTGTGTGTGTGTGTGTGTGTGTGTGTGTGTGTGTGTGTGTGTGTCTTTGGGGAGGGGTGGTGTTCAACTGAGCTGTGCAGAGGAGTTGTGCATGTCTGGTGGTGACCAGCCTGTGATAGGGATGTGTGAGTGTTTGTATGAACACCATCAAGTCATGTGGATGCCTGACACAGGGCTATGTTGGACAGCCGTGGACAGTACATGGCAGGATGTATGGTTCACCATCTCTCAGCAGAGATGCAGGAACTGGTTCTGCCAGGGGTTTCACTGGCACCACCAGGCCTGAGGACAGATGCAGTGCTACTCTCCAATGGGGACTGCTGTCTGCTGGATCCATGTCCCTGCTGGGACTGGCCAGGACAATGTGCCTATTGCCTGTTCTGGTGTGGTGTGGACAGCACCCTCCCTTCAGTAGCGCTGTTGGTACTGCCACTACAGGACTGTAAATGTGCATGGCTCACAGCTGATTATGTTGCTGACCTACGTCCACCTGGCAGATGTCCTACTCCAACCACATGCTCAAGCACAGACATTGCATGGTCGAGCAGTGACAATGTCTCACCCCACTGTCTATCCACAACATCAGCAAGATGACGTATGGCATCACAAATGCCATGGAGGTGGTCACGCATGGCAGAGAGTATTGCATTCATGACCCTGAGCATCTGTCTGGTGCTACAGTCAGTATGCACCTGTGCCTCCATGACTGACCGTAACATGCATCTGGCAGCCTGCTGTGGCACTTGTGACAGGGGCTTGAAGGTCAGCAGTCTTCCATCGAGCACCCCTGTCCATCTGCTTGTGTGTGACCTCGCCTGCTCTCTGGCTATGGCTGGTGTCTACACTCACACTCACCATATTCCACACACTAGCTTGTTCCATGCCACCACCCTTAACCTGCCCATTATCCATGGCTGCTGGGGACTGGCTATGTGTGGGCATACTGACTTTGTGCAGGGACATGGTGGGCAAAAGTGAGATACCAAACAATGGCACAGATTCAGGCACCAACAACCCCACTTGTGCCTCACTGTGACCACCATCATCATGGGAGTCCATTAAGACACTGACATCATGTTGTAAGGAGGAGGGACACCAACCCTTGTGTTCACCTGTGAGGGGAAGACAACATATGTAAATTAATACCCTGCAGTATTATGTTTGGTGATACATACACACACACACACACACACACACACACACACACACACACACACACACACACACACACACACACACACACACACACTCTTGGTACCATCTGGCACAGCTGTGACACCTATGGGCCCTTCAGGGCAGACCTTACAGTAGTTCTGCCTGCCACAATCCATCTCTTTCACTGCTACTGTAAAGCCCGCAACAAAGGGTGAGAAATCCTACTGTATGATGGGCCTAGTAGCAGAATGGTAATTTGTGGCCAAGCCCAAGGCTATTAGAGTGAGCCATACAGTGTCACCAAGTGCATATGCATGTACTGTAAGAGGTGACTTACTGCTATGCAGACCACATACAATGACAAGATATAACAATATGTGATGACAACTGATGAAAGAACATGACTATACATTATCACTGCAGTACCTACACAGTTCAGACTCACAGGAATTCATTTCAGACAACATTGCAGGACAGTCTGCAATACATACAGAAAACATGTAAAGTACTAGGTGCATAGCCTCATAAGATGATACTAGGCAATTGGCCCTGATGCCCTCATAAGCCTGGCCCAGACTTTCGCCCATGTCCCTTCAAAGCCAGCACCTGTTTCCCCTGTCCAGCTGGGACACAAGCGGGAACTCAGGGTTGTCTCATCCATTTCCCTTGCAGTCATCCAGCTTTTTCTTCAAGAAGACTATACACATACTCTGCTAGACATGAGGAGGGAGTGTATTTTACAGACAGTGTATTGTGTGGGACACTACACTATCCTAGGTGAGGGCCTTGCATGCATGATGTGTGAGTGGGGTTTGTCTTGCAGACTTGTGGAAATGCCATCAAGGCTGGTTTGGAAATGGCCTTGTATGCTAGACACAGGTCACCTATGATCAATCTGTATGAGACTGAGTACAGGGATAGGGCTTTCAGCCTATCTGTATATGATAGGTGTTGCAGACCCTGGATTTGCCTGGTCAGGAACATCTGTGGTCTCTGCAATGGCTGCATTTGCTTGGCACTGAACATGCCAAAGGACCCATTGTTCTTGGTAATGCGTCTGATAAGGGTGGAGTACAGGGATGTTGTGGCCTCCTGGTTCCTGGAAGACATACCTGTATTCATGAGGTGAGCCATGTAAACAGCCTTTAGTACAATGGTACCCACACAGTGGGAAACTGTCGGGTTGCTACCAACCTTGGTGCACAAGTCGCCTTACACCTGATTGTATGCTCAGTATATTATTACTGTCATAATTAGTGTGGATGACATCTGCCACAGCAAGGAGAATGATGCATCTCTTGGCATTAAGTTTGTGGCAATGCTTCTTGCACCAGTCATTAATTGGGTGAGGGTCTCTTGGGGGATGCTCACATCAGTAGGGGAATGTAAGACAGTAGCTAGCTTGCAAATGTCTGTAAACCTGGTCGGGCACAGACCACTGCTTTTGTCCTAAACTTCAGATATGTATATCTCAAACAGTAGAGGCCCCCAGACCAATCTCTGGGGAACATCGCTTTGAAAGACTCTACTACTAGAGGTGGGTTCCACTACTTTGACTGATTGGCACTATCATTCAGCAAGTTAGCTACCCATCTGGTAACATACAGGTTGATGCCTAGCTGTGTAGCTGCATGTATCCTGGCTACCTGGGGATTATTGTGAGAGAAATGGGCTAGGTGAAGATAGGTATTGTTCATCATCTTCCCCTCGTCCTTGTGTTTTTTGACCACTTTAGATATGTCAACCAGGTTTAACAGGCCTGATTTCCCTTTGACAATACCACACTGTGTGGGCTCAGGTATTTTGAGGTTGCTGATGTCCCTGTTCATAATGACCATGATATTGCCTTCCATGCCCTTGCAGAGCAGGCTAGTCAGGCTGATGTGCATATGACTGGCTGGGTCAGTGGATTGCTCCGCCTTTGTATATATGGATGACAGTGGCTGTCCTCTGTGCAGATGGGATGGCACTGGTGCTCAGGCTTTGGTTGACTGCAGTGCATAATGGATCTGAGAGCTCATGCCTGAGTTCATGTAGAATGCAGCCAGGGATGGTATCAGGCCTATGGAGACTTCAGTGTGTTGCCTTTGAGAGAGCATTACGGACCTGCTTCCTGATGATGAGGGAATGGGGGCAGGTGCTGTGCATACACATGTGTACCGATGGTGGGACAGGGGGTGATGTTTCCACTTCACCTGTCTGCAATAAGTTGCCTATATCTATGCCATATATGTATGTAGTGTTACTGACCACCACTATAGAGCAGATTTGTGTGCTGCCTCTGTGATTGCAGACACATGTGTGGAAGGCTTAGCGACTGGCCTTGGTGGATGTGTCCAATTTGCACTTAAAGATAGCCTTAGGGTAATTTACCTGTGACCTTATTTGCTTGTGCAGACCAAGGTGACATTGCTTCCAATAAGGCACCTATTCCTTCTTGGCCCTGTCCAGCAATTATTTCCACCTGTTATGGTATTTGTGTATTGCTGCTGTCCACCACGGATGTTTACCCTACCTTGAGGGGGATGATGTTGTCCTGCCAGGTATTGCTGAGTCCATACAGCTATGTAGGTGCTCACATAGTATTGTGATGTGGGCTTGGACACTACTGCTAGTTCCAACTGATGGGACGTTGACTGTAAAACTAATTCTACCTGCACTGAGGAGATTTATCATCATTTGTGTAAAGTTAATTTTGTTTAACCTGACAATGGGGTGGCATGGAAGATGGTGACCTGAACAGTGATGGCTATGTGGTCTGATCTTACCAAGGGGGACAACACTGTAGGAGTGCTACAGTGAGTACTCATCTTGGTTAGGACCAGGTACAGGATATTTCCACCTGTCATAGGAGTGCTGACTGGCTGATCCACTGCATTGGAAATGACAAAGCCGAGGAATCTCTGTGCATTCATGTTCAGGTGGTATAGATCATGCACACTATGGTTGGGTAGTTGAATTCACCCAGGAGCAGGGTAGATGACTGAATCCTGACATATTCCAGGAAGTCCCAATAGGTGTGGTGGGTGTCCATAGTCATGCATGGAGGCCTGTAGATAGCTATGATTTGAGTAGGTGTTTTGTCAACTGTTAACTGCACTCAGGATGTCTCCCATGTGTCGTACTGTTTGGCCAGCCTGTAGGTATGTATTTGTATGATAATGTTTAACACTCCACCTCCTTTGGCTTTGCAGCCCGCCATTTGGGGTCTAAATGTATGATGGGATGAATAACTTCGCAAGGTTAGTATGCTCTCCTCAGCTGCAAAGCAAGTGCCAGTGACTGCACAAATGTCGGCATCCTACAGGACAAGGTACGCTTGCATTGACATGAGTTTCATGCTAAGATACCTAGCTCCTGTTAGAGCAAGACATCTGCACAAAGGCACACATAACTGGTGGGCAAAGGCCAGAAAATAGTGTCACTTTATGAATCTAACTGAAACACATTTCAATGCCAGCAAAGACAGTCTACTCTGCAGGATATGACATCTGACTATAAAATGTATGCTATTATGTTATGACTTCAGTCTTTAATGGGTTGCCAGTAATCTACCAGACAATACACAACTGTATGAGGCACTGACTACAAATATGAGGCAGACATGTGGTCAGTCTGCAAAACTCAGGACAGTTGTCAGGTATGGGCTCAGTATACAACGTACAGTTCAACACATACTTCAGTGCCTGTGGAGTACTATGCACATACCCTATATAAGTCTCTTTCATTTGTAAGACAAGCATATTCATCATAGTAGCATTCACAGGTGACATATGAATATTTACAACATCCAAGCATTGTCACACTCAGTATTGGACAATAGACACTCCAGTAGTAGTAGTCATACATGAGCTGACCTTTGCTGGGGTGACTCAGGGGCCAGAGATGTGATCCACGTCACTGCAGACAGGGCAAGCAGGAATGGCCATAGATGCTGGACAGCAGCATGTGAGTCCAGCAGGTCTTGTTGCAACCTAGTGTTTACTTTCCTATTTCACATTATTGCATCCCCTTCTGCATTTCATTACAGGCTTACATGATTGACACACCTGTTATAGTGCTGAAGAGTTTCCTCAGAGTAATGCAGTCTGTCTTTGTGTAGATGGGTTCTGACCTGTGTTGCATAGGCAGCAGCTTGCCTTTTGTAGGTAATGCTCATGAGCAGGTGATGGCCTGTGCACAAATCTGTGTCTCCCACTTGCTACTTGCATACAGAGCAGCTATGTTGTCTTTCCATTAGCCAATGCCATAGCAACACAGTGCTATAATCAAGTCCTTCATGTGGGCATTGTCCCTTTTCCTTGCCTGTGTGGAAGACATTATGGATGTATGGGGGCTACAGCTTCACAGATGGTAGGTGGAAATACCTCTCAGGACAAGACATGTGGAGACAGCCCAACAACATAGGGGACAAAGCTCCAGAATTGGGTTCAGATTGTAAGTATGTATTGCAGTTATACACATGGAGGATTGCTAGATTAACAGGGTTTGTCTGGGCATACATTTTCTGCGTGACTTGATGTCTGACAGTGATATGTCTCAGAAACTGTTGCAAAAGAGAGTAAAATCCCATGAGTGGAGGAGCTCCCTGGTCAGCCTCAGTAAGAAGCTGCGATCACTGATAAAATCCTCCAAAGCTAGTTACAAAAACAAAATCGCCACTGATTCTAAAGACATCCACAAAGCATTCTATAGCTATGTCAAGAATCTCAATGGCAACACTCAGATCTGCTCTGAGTTACAGCACAATGGCACTAAATATACAGACCCAACTGATATTGCCAACATCCTGGCAGATAGGTTCAGTGCTAACTTTACCCCCCTCTCATCCCCTAAAGAGCCCATCTCTATACCGGAAGAATGCAAAGTTCCTTTAATCATGGCTGCACAGGTAAAAACCACACTCTCCAAAGTCAAGAACACAGCATCCATGGGGCCAGACAACATCCCAGGCTGCGTTCTACATGAACTACAGAACGAACTGGCACCCCACCTAAGTACCATGTTCAATCATAGCCACACTTCAGGCTTTGTGCCTGCTGAATGGCGCACAGCAACGGTTATCGCACTCCACAAGGTGGGAGCCACCACAGACCCCAGGAACTACCACTCCATTAGCCTGACGAGCCTGGTCTGCAAGGCCATGGAATGTATTATCATGGAACTTATAAACAAAGACATTGGTAATCTCCAACCTCTGGATCCCACCCAGTTTTGGTTTGTAAAAGGCAGATCATGTCTCCTATACCTGATAGGCTTCTTTGAAGCAGTCACCAAAGCTGTAGACAAGGGTAAGGTGATTCACGCAGCCTATCTAGATCTTGCCAAGGCTTTCAACACCATCCCCCACTCTGGAATTATAGATGAACTCACTAAACTAGGTGTAAATCCCTATGTCACAAGATGGGTTGCCAACTGGCTCAATGAGAACCCACACTTTGAAAGTAGCAGACTCCAAATCCAATTTCAGACCAGTGTCAAGTGGAGTACCACAGGGTTCAGTCCTGGGTCCTCTCCTGTTTGGTATCTACTTCTCTGAAGTACAGGCTAACACAGAAGGTCTTTGGCTAATGAAATTTGCAGATGACTACAAACTAGGAGCCATAATCGAAACTCCTAACGATGTGGACATCCTACAAAAGGGCCTCACTGAGACAGATGCCTGGTGTCAAAGCCATGGCTTCAAGCTTAATGACAAAAAGTGCATTGTCATCCCCTTTGGTAAAAACTCTGTACCCATGAACTACAACATAGGCGGTAGTATACCTAACACCAAAAGTGTGATAAGAGACCTTCGACACAGGTGGACAGTAGTCTCACCTTTGATAATCACATCACCACAGTAGTCAGGAAATCCTTCTATGTGGCACACCTCATCACAAAAGGTTCCTCATCCAGAAAAAAAGAGGTCAATGTTCCCCTCTACTCATCACTCATTAGACCCATTATAGAGTACAACGCTCCTTTTGGTATGTACCTCACAAGACATCTACAACAACTAGAAAGACCACAGAAATACCTCACAAAGAGGAGTACTGGCCTCAAACAGATGCCCTATGCAGACTGTCTCAAAAAACTCCAGCTTTACTCTGTCGCATATCACCTACTCAGAGGTGATCTCTACCTAACATACAAAGCTATGTCAAACCCAGAGCTGTTGGACATGCTCCACTTAAAGAAATCCCAATCCCTCTGAGCTACAGAAACCTTGTCACCACAATAAACAGAACATGCCGGAGTGATAGATTCCTGTCCCAGACACTTCCCATACTCTGGAATAAACTACCTATCTATATCAAACAAAGCTCCTCATTAGCACTCTTCAAGAAAAATCTTGATGATTGGATGGGAAATAGGAAATTCACCCCAGGGATCACCTCTGTGGCTTTGATCAACAGTGGCACAGGAAAATTATTTTCTTGGGTGGCCAAAGCCAGGGTACCTTTTTGGCTGGGCTTGTATAGGCCCCAGGGCCAATAGCCTAGTACCCACCTATGAACCTATGAAACTCTCAACTGTCCAGATGTCCACAGCCTGCCCAGAGATTTGTCTGTTATGTTTGGTCTGTTCCTCAGAAAATTTCTGTTTTTGAGAACTCAGTAGGATAATGTGAGGATTGTAGTCAGTAAATGTTGACATCCATTAGTGTTTCAGTCATCATATCCTTCAGGGATGTTATGTTACAACAAACCCTGTAACACCAGCAACTGTTTCAGTATATAACACCATCATGTGAGATATGTCCCTCTTTTCGGCCCCCTGTCCCCCAAGTATGTCATGCTTTGTCCAGATGTCTTGCAGTAAAAGGTTCAGAGGTATGGTACATCATTATTTAGTGACTGCACTCCTGATATCACCCAAGTGACTTAGCAGACTCCTGGAAGTGGTATGCGGCAGTGGCCATAAATATGATCCCACACCCTGGACATTCTGAGGAAATCTGTACAGTTGAGAGTTATGTATGTCTGGCCATTGTTAACTGACTGCCAAGATTGTGTAGTAGTGTGTGTGTAAATGTTTCTTGGGCTGAGTAGGGAGAGTAGCAGATGTGAGTTTCATAGATCCTTTTCTATCTGTCTGTGCATGCTGCTACAGTTGATAGTGGTCGATCAGGTGTATATGATTATAGAGGCTGACGGAGAAATGTCCTGTAACACCTCAAGATTCCCAGTAGACTGTGAGTTGGGCCAGTATATGTCAGTGTAGTGTGTGACTGGCAATCAGGATATGTTTGTTCAAATAGTCATTCTACACTAAAGTTCATTTGGGGTACTGGTATGTTGCTGTGACTGTGGTGCAAATTGTTGTGGGTTGACAATTTGACAGCAATGTCTAATTTTCCCTACAGTTACATCCCTGTAGTGCATGATATATTTGGAAATACACAGGTAATTCCCCAGAGCTGATATGGGGTAGTGTTGTGTTGGTCATACTGTGATTCAGAAGGTGCTGGGTGAAATGGTTGGCAGCTCTGAGTGTTTTTTTTTCTTCTGTTACATGACTGCAGTCATACCTCTCCACTGTTCAGATGTCTAGACACTGTCCAGATGCATGGCTCATATGTTTAGTCTGTTCTCCATAACAGTTGTGGATTTCTGACAAATTAAAAAAACAAACCACCAAATGGAACAAGCAGGCATGATGTAGAAACACCCCACTTTAACAGTTCAAAAACCACACGTTAAACAATATTCTACAAGTTAAGTGCTTTCTTCCCCAACTGCAAGGGATTTCATCAGAACAAATGAGTGTAACATCCCAGCCATTACCCGAATTAATCATGTTTAATTCTTTAATTTAATAGAAAGCTTTAATGTATAAAAGATAAAATATAATATAAACTCAACCTATGCATGCTAAAAATGTGTTGTATGTATGAATTAAAACACTATCTTAAAATACTTTTCAACTTTAAAATACTAGCTATGCTAGTCATTTCATTAATTCCTGGATACTCCACAGCATTCAAACGCAGCTGCCAATTCAGCTCACTGATGTCCAAATGTATATCTAGACATTTTCCCTGTATATCTTTTTTAAGCTGTTGTATTACCAGGAACTTAAAAATGTGCTCTTTTTGGTCCTGCATGTGCCTACTCAGGGCACTAGTTGACCTGCTGTATTTTATGTCACCCAAATGCTCTCCAATTCTGTTCTTGAATTTTCTACAGGTTTTTCCTGTGTAAAATATGGGACATTGTTGGCATTTTGCCATGTATACAACATTAATGCTATTACAGTTAAAATGCCCATTAACAAAGATGAATGACCTGTCCTTCCTGTATATCAGTCTGGGATTTTTACCCACTCTAAGTGCAACATTCAATTCAAATTGTAAATATCCCAGTTGTTCTTGATAATTTTAAATATGATGTCTGCATCTTAGTTAAAAGTAATGATTAAACTAGTTTGAATGTCATCAGATTTACTTAAAATTTCCCTATCTGGTGGAAGGGCAGGTCATTCAAGGACATTTTGGAAACAAATTTGGTACCTGAACATTGCATCAGAAAACTGGGTATTTTTAAGGGCAATAATTGTATTTATTGCCCCTACATTATGGAGACTGGAGGACTTTTCAGGTTGAACAATAGGAACATTTTTATTAATGGGCATTTTAACTGTAATAGCGTTAATGTTGCATACATTAGTAAAATATAGAATAACGGAACAGTTGTATAGGCTGCTGCTTCAAATACCACAAAGCCAAATACTTTTTAGCGCTTTCTTTCACTTTTAATATAAAACGTGAACTTCATCAGAAAAACGGGAACTCTCCCATGTTCCCGTTTTGTACACACTTGACAGGAAATGATGTAAAACAATCAAACTTTTTTTCAAAAATAAAATACAATTTAAATTTTATATAAAACATGTTAAATTTCATATATACTAATTCTTGTTCCTTCAAGAACATTACTTCTTGGTGACCAATGTGTGACAATATCGGAATTGAAAATTAATTGATGAATGAAAATATCCTAGCGTATGTCAACTAATATATATGTATATGTTCATAATAATACAATCCACAGTCATGGAATTAAAATAGTGGACTTCCATAGCCTTTTTTGTAATTATACCAATATATATATGCTTAGAAAAAACTAATATGTCCTTATATGTACACTATTTGATGAAGTCCTTGAATAACTGTCACCCACTCCTGATATAAATTATGTGATGTGTATTTTTTATGTATATATATATATATATATATATATATATATATATATATATATATATATATATGTTCACTTGAGAATAACTTATCAATGTACAAACCTGAATAAATTCTATTATATTAAATTTTGAAAAATTGATTCTAAATAATAACATATGTACAACTAGTTGTGATCCAAAATTATGTTGTGTCATAAAAAATGTATTAAATACTGTAAGTAGAATAAAAAGTTAATCTAGATGTACAAATGTTAACTTACAAATGATTGTAAACTTTAACCTTTATACAATGTTTTGACACCTAATAAAAAGTGGATTGTGATGTCAACATACCACAATGAAACTAATCTATTTGTTTACTAAAAAACATTTGATATTTATCATTTCATTTAAACCCGGGGATGCATCAGCCCCTAATACTAGCTGCCATACTGTTTCCTTCTGTTCCAATCTATTGTTAACATCCCCCTTTAACATCTAGATGAACTTTTTCTTGTTTTATATAAAATTTAAATTGTATTTTATTTTTGAAAAAAAGTTTGATTGTTTTACATCATTTCCTGTCAAGTGTGTACAAAACGGGAACATGGGAGAGTTCCCGTTTTTCTGATGAAGTTCACGTTTTATATTAAAAGTGAAAGAAAGCGCTAAGAAGTATTTGGCTTTGTGGTATTTGAAGCAGCAGCCTAGACAACTGTTCTGTTATTCTATATTTTACTAATGTTTCGGCCAGTCCGAGTTTCCTTTTTTTTAATGTTGCATACATGCTAACACTGACCTATATTTTACACAGGAAAAACCTGTAGAAAATGCAAGAACAGAATTGGAGAGCATCTGGGTGACATAAAATACAGTAGGTCAACTAGTGCCCTGAATAGGCACGTGCAGAACCAAAAAGAGCACATTTTTAAGTTCCTGGTAATACAACACCTTAAAAAAGAAATACAGGGAAAATGTCTAGATATACATTTGGACATCAGTGAGCTGAAGTAGCAGCTGTGTTTCAATGCTGTGGAGTATCCAGGAATTAATGAAATGACTAGCATAGCTAGTATTTTAAAGTTGAAAAGTATTTTAGGATAGTGTTTTAATTCATACATACAACACATTTTTAGCATGCATAGGTTGAGTTTATATTATGTTTTTCCTTTTTGTGTTTTAAAGCTTTCTATTAAATTAAACAATTAAACATGATTAATTGGGATGGGGTACACACATAAAAATGGCTGGGACATTACATTCATTTGTTCTGATGAAGTCCCTTGCAGTTAAGGAAGAAAGTGCTTAACTTGTGGAATATTGTTTAACCTGTGGTTTTTGAACTATTAATGTGGTGCCTGCTTATTCCATTTGCTGGTTTGTTTTTTTAGTTTGTTGTTGTTGCAAAGACGTACTTGGTTTCTGACAAATCACTGGGATGATGTGAGTATTGACATCAGCAAATGATGACAATCATTTATGTTTCAGACCTTGAATCTATCAGGAAATATATGTTAAATCAAACCATGCTACTCTACCAGACCTCTATGCTTATAACAGTCATATTTCAGAGATGTCACTATTGTTTGCCGTTTATCCCCCACTTTGTCAGGCTTTTTGCAGATGTCTTGCAGTAAGAAGTTGTTTTTATATATATATATATATATATATATATATATATATATATATATATATATATATATATATATAGTTTCACTTCATAATCTCGAATTACTGAAATACCGAATTTCAGTAACCCGAGACTACAAAGTCGAACCATTCACAATACTGAAATCCACAATCCTGAATCACACAATCACAAACATACATACACCATACACCACATAACACACACACACCATTCCACCACAACACACAAACTACACAACCCTACACTACATATAAGCAGGGGGGCAAGCCCTCCACACCCCATACTTATATATACCAACTCCAAGGTCACACATAACATAAAAAAAACTCACACCACGCCATACTCCACTCACTCACACATGAATACACATCACACATACACAAACAACAACAAATCCAACACTCACACTTACACCTCCCTTCCCTTACCCACACATACAACGTACAAAAACACACACAAACACTCACTCACGTGCAATTTCAGGCACCATAACACTACATGTGATGTACCGGAAATGCATAAGCATGGATTTGAGATATTCTAATTCGCTCTTATGCAATATCAGCATTCTGGTTTTCGGCTTCATGGTCTTGGGTTACTGAAATTCGGGGTTTCAGTAATTTGAGATTATGACGTGTGTGTGTGTGTGTGTGTGTGTGTGTGTATATATATATATATATATATATATATATATATATATATATATATACATATATGTGTGTATGCATGAATATATATATACTATATCTATACATACATATGAATAATAATTATTGATGCAGATGACGGGTGGGGGAGAAAAAAAGTCTATTAACTGTATCAGCTTCTATTTTTCACAACAGTACTGCTCAATACTCTACAGGTCTGCCTTCACTTTACATCTATCTATGACCCATAGCTTATGTGGCACATACATACCTGTTAGACCGTCAACCTGTAATGGTATGGGGCAGACTGGGTGAACTGTGGCTACTTTACTGGAGGGGCTTGTACATGTCAGGGTTACATACATGACAAAGAAGGGGTACCCTGCAATGATGTTGTGTGAGTCTGCTACTAGAATAGCTCACCTGGAGTCCTATCTGTGTCCAAGGTGATTGGCAGCAGTGACCACTAGCCATGACAGTATGACATTTGAGAGATATGTATCGGGAAGAGGGCATGGTGTATGTACCTGTTCTGCTGTCATTTGCAGGCATGGGTTTGGACAGTGGGACAGTTGTAACAGTGTATTGTTATACCCTTCAAACAGCTACTACAAACATTTTATTAGCTGTAAGACCTGTGGAGAAAATATCTGTTACCACTATCTGACTTTTTCTACAAATATTCAAGATTTCTTGAGTCTATATATGCACATATCTCAGTACCACTCCCTAGAGTTGAACCACAACTGGATGTGCTAAAATGAACTACAAGGCTGTTTCTCATCACACTGAGCTACTGGGGAACTGCTGTCTTTTGCTTGACCATTTTCTGCCTTATACTCTGTGGGTTAGACAGTCTGACCTTGTAATCCTGAGATTCATGCATGACATATAGTGTACTTTGTAGTAATTCTTTGAAATTATATGATCTGGAAAGCAAAAGTTAACACAAAGGCACTGCAGCAGGGGACACATTGTAATACATTTGACATTAGTTTTCAGAGTTCAGAAGATCTCAGTACATAACATATATCATATTTCATGTATACCTTGATTTACAGCTCCACACTCTACTGTTTTGCATACTAGATGATTCTCAGAACAGCCTCTGTTAATTCATGCTGTCAAAGCTATATTTTCTGTGAAGAACCTGTACACATTCTATTTCTACAACAACATACCAGAATAAACACAACAGTTGGTGGTTTAGGTTTTTATTGTACTTCTACGACACAATGCTCTACTACTGCATATGCTGTAGATGACTATTAGTCTGGAAAACTTTTCTTTAATCATTAGACACAGACCACAGTAAACAATTTACTCTTCTTATTTATTTCACTATACACTACAATGTAGATCTCTACTCACCAGCCTGTTGGCACAGCCTTGTGAGCCTGTCTGCATGGGCCTCAGCATTGCTAGCCCTCTCTGCTGCAGCTGTAGAGGGAGAAAACAAACATTATGCATACCTGTTTATCAGATACTCAGGCTAGAATTTGGTACAGCTATATCTGGGATACTTACAAACTGCTGGAGCATGGTTGTCTCAAGTGTCTTGGATCCATTGGGCCAAGAGAACCCCTTCCTCTGCTTTAGGCCAGCATAGTGATGCTGTACCTGCTCACCAGTACAGGGGATGCCAGTGGCTCTGGTGAGATCCCATGCCAGATGGTCCCAGGCCTCTGCTTTATACTGTGAGCCATGGTACTGGCCCTGCAGTAGTCTGTCATCGTGGTTTGCTACAAGGAGCTCAGCCATGACTCTGGATTCCAAAATGCCCCAGCGCTGCACTCAAAAGCATTAGGTCTCGCCAACACCTGACATAGTTCCTACTCAGAGCAATCTACAAGGGATTCTAGCTGTATTCCCACTTGTGCTATTTAAATGAGGCTCTATTCCCACCCTTCATGATCATTGGACCATTTAGAAAATGCTGAGCTCAGCTAAGTGGTGCGCAAACCTGCTAAGGCAATTTTGGCAGTGCTTAAAGGAGTAATTGCTGAGCATTGCTTAACAGTGTGCAAATCCACTTAGCTGAGATGACTGCTGCTTAGCATTTATGTCCAAGCAATGCTTAAACCAACTAAGCATAGCTGAGCAATGCTAACCATTGTTCATTTTACATTTTTAGGAAATATCAGAATAATGACGTAATTAATCATTACTGACATATTAGCAGGTGTAAATGATTTACTTTACATGACATCCCTCTATGTGCTTTCATTACATTACCATGGGGTGTGACTATACTGTATGGGACACTTATGTATACATGGGTGATTACATTATAGACCAGCTACACTATTCTGGTTGACAAATATCAATTACTACATAATTTAAAATAAAAATTATAATTTTAACACTGCTTTCCCAAGTAAAAATAAAGTGCCTATCTTGGTCCTCGAACCATAAATGCTTGTATGCAATGCCGGGACTCTAACCACTATGATATCTCAGCATTAGGATTTTAGCTGTATATTTTTATCTCCTATGGGATGTTTAAGCAATGCTGAGCAGAGGGCCATAACGTGCACATCCACTCAGCTACTTTTAAACATATCTTAGATCGGAAAATAATTAAATTGATAAACCCACCTTATTTACATATGTCTGTACTCCTTGTCAGTCACAGTAAGGGAAATTGTAAGGTGACAAATACAGACAGATTTTAATTATTGCTCTTACAAATTTAGAAGGTGTAATTTTGGTTTTCTAGCACATCATTGGCAAATCACTCGGGGATTAAGTCAGAACATACTGACAAACATTTGGGTTTCAGACTTCATACCCTTCAGGAAATCCGTGCTAATGCAAAACCTGTTATTCTATTAACTTTGCAAGTTTGTAAGAGCAGTATTTAAAATATGTCCCTATTTTGGGACCTTTGCCCCCCCCCACATTACTTATGGTTTGTACAGATTTCTTGCTCTAGGAGGTTGAGAGGTATGTGAGGCAGGCATCTGGGCAGTCTGTGGAAACATGTACTGATGAGGGGTATGGCCATATGGCTCTTTTGCAATGCGGTGGGGTGTGAGAGTACCTGTCTTATACCCCCTGCACTGATTCCTATTGGGATATCTGCTTTCAGTGTCCGCGGACAATGAAAGCACTTACAAAGTGCCATATGGCACTTTGACAATGCAGGGTGTGTGTGACAGTACCTGTCACACACACTCTGCATTGCTTCCTATCCAGACTTCCTGCTTTCAGTGTCCACAGACACTGAAAGCACTTGAAAAGTGATGTACGGCACTTTGACAATGCAAGGGGTGTGTGACAGAACCTGTCACACACCCCCTGTATTACTTTCTTGATCCCCGATCTAGTTCAGTGTCCGCAGACACTATTTTACTATTTTACTTGATTTCAGTGTCCACGGACACTGAAATGCATTTAAAAAGTGCTGTATGGCACTTTCTGAGTGCAGGGGGAGTGTTAGATGTACATGCACTACTTAAACACGCCCCCCGCACGCAGTAGTGTTTGTGTCCATTTACCCTTAGCAGTAGTGCGCCTTCATGTATATGCAAGGTGCACTGCTGTTAAAGCTAAGGGTAACTGGACATGGTTCACTCCCTGTAGGAATAGCATGGAGTTTATTGAATCCCGGGTTAAGTTTGTGCATAATTCTTGTTCTTTCACTTTCATTCTGGCTGCCTCAGGCGCCAGTCTCCTAATGTAGTCTAAGCCAATGTGAAATAACTGCTTTCTGTTTTGTTTAGCAGCCAACCACCCATGAATGAGCTGCCATTTTCTGTCCCCAAATAATTCTATTGGGGTGTATTTCTAATTGCTGAACTGTTGAGAAACAGCCTGTATGAGTAAACTGGTTTTTGTAACTCTCTTATCTAATTGACTTATAAACCCAAAATTGGAAAGTCAAGAGTTTTTGTAAGTTAAAGCAAATAAACATTATTTTTCATGTAGGAAGGCTACATCCCAGCTATCTGTGCTACAAGCTTCCTCTGAAATAAATCAGTAAAGACAAGCATGTTTCAGCTAGTGCTTGAAGCCCTCCTCTCTGTCACCACTCTATCTGCTCTACCATTAAGCTACTGAAGCAGTGCAGAAGTGAGTAAGGTTTGGTATATCATCAGTCATTAAAACATATGATTTACACATAAAAAGATCACTGAGAAAAAATAAAGTACAATTGCAACTTTTTATTTATTCTGTCAGTAAGTGTGCATGTCTCCAGGCCCTTTCTCACCCAAAGGCGGACTATGGAGTACATATTGCCCTACCCCTCCAAGCATAATACGCAAGCAATCACATAGAAATAATAGAGTGCATCAATGAATCAGGGATCAAATAAACTAAAGTATCATTTAGAAGTTATTTTGGAAGAAAAGACTCTAGTCAATGTCTAACAGAACAGCACTAAACAATTGCCTGCTTTGACTACAACTTGAACAGAAGCCCTCTGAATCACCATTATGAACGCTTTTCTAAACACAGCTAAGGCTTCAAGTTTTATCATACATATTTGAAATCACATGCAAACAGACTAATGAGGGGAAAAAAGATGTGGAACTATACTTTATTATTTATTTAACCAGGTAAGTGGGCTTGCCGCAGAACATTTTTCAAGCACAACCCAGAATCAGTATGGAACAAGTTTTGCTTGATGGTAGAGCAGCAGAAACAGTCATCTGAAGGGTCTGGGTTTAAGTCCTAGTTGAAATATGCACTTCTTCAATGCTGTAATCCTTGACCTTGACTAGAGCATGTGCTTCCAAAGAAGGCTGTTATACTGATAAAAAATCTTTATACAAGTTCTGGTTCAGAGCATTTTTTATGTGCTCTCTCCTTCTTCCTTCCTTCCTTGTCTGATTACTTGTGTATAGTGTTTGGGGAAAAGAGGAAGATGGTACTGCAATTTAAATGTGTTCCATAGTGAGCCCGTGTTGTAAGTGCATACTGTATTATATATATATATATAAATATATATATATATATATATATATATATATATATATATATATATAGGTTCCCTTCAGAATCTCGAACTACTGAAATCTCGAAATTCATATGGTCAAGACCATATGATTGAGGTTTCAGAATTTCGAAATTCTGAATGGAGATCTGCATACAGCGCAGAATGGGACATCTCCCTTTTCCTTGCTGTAGTGTGATATTGGAGTTGGTATATTTAAGTAGTGGGGATGCAGGGGGGCTTGCCCCCTGCAGAAAAGTTTTATCTGCTGTTTTTTTTTTTTGTTGTTGGATTTGTTTCAGAATTTCAAGCTTCTGAAACCTTGATCATATGGTCTCAAACATATGAATTTCGAGATTTCAGAAGTTTGAGATTCTGAAGTGAATCCACACACACACACACACACACACACACACACACACACACATATATATATATATATATATATATATATATATATATATATATATATATTTAAAACATTCAGAGCACTGACTGTCACATTCATCAGGAACATATGCATTAAAACAAGTGTTTCTGCAGGTGGTCAAATCCCCTTACTCTCCCCTCATCCCTGCCATGTAGTATATACAAACTCTGAGATCGTACAACAGTGCAGGGAAAGAGAAATCTCCCTTACCACACTGTTCTTGATCTCACAGAATGGCACCCTTTGCAATACTGTCTGCAAATACCCTTGAACACAACACAAATCACAGCTTTCAGCACCATGTATCATGCAAACACCATTACAATGCAACTACAATATAATTGCATCATTGTGTTAAAATATGCACGGGAAACAATTCAACAATTTGGGATAGTCCACAGTTTGAGATTTTTTGGAAAAGTGTAAGTTGACACCCTTGGGGTAACATTTATTATTACATTATATATAAAATTATCACATAAGGGAACCATTTATTGTTCACCTAACAACCTCTTGTCATCAGATTTCCTTAAAGAATTGTCTAACTTTCCAGCACCAAAAGTTATCATAATATCCACTTACTATTCCAAAATCTTAAGAAAACAGTGAGCTAAATGGAGGAGGTGCACTGACTACAACTCTGATCTGTGAAATAAAACAATAAGTATCCTGTTTTCTTGCTTATTTTTTACTAGTTATTGCTTATTCTTACCATTTATTGCACTTTTTATTGTCTGCTGCCTACTTTTTATTGTACTTTATATTGTCTGCTGCCTACTTCTTACTGCATTTTATTGCTATAAACTAATATGCACTGTTTTACTGCCTTACTGGGCCTTTTAATTCACTTTTGTTACTGCCTTACTTTTTGTAAAGCTTTTTTAGTTAGTTTCACTGTGTGAAAGGTATTAATTGGAGTTTTTCTCCTTTTGTTAAGCATCTGTTTGTTTTTCTGTTTTTCTTGCCAAGGAGTGTATCATATAACTGATTTGTTTGCAATTAAAAGCATTCTCTAGAGTCTCCTTGCTCATTTTTTTTCTGTTTAAAACTTTCATTTAGTGTCTCACTGCTGTTTTCCTTCTGGGATAAACATCTATGTAGTGTTTTCTGCCTTAAATAGTGTAGCTAGTAGCTGTAGCATGGTTCCCCACCATCCCTGCCTATTGTGGTCTTGTTCTTAAACTTGGTGGCTTTGCAGTTGCCCACCCCTACTGTAAATTTGATCGGGGACACTCCTTCCAGTCCAGTCTTATTAGCTCATTCTACTTAATACAGAAAGAACTTTTGGGAAGGCCAACCCCCATAGTTTGTTTACCTTAATTATACTCCATTCCTCGTTTCTCCCTTCCAACTCTAAAAAAAAAAAAAAAAAAAAATCAGCTGCTTTCACAGTATTTGTGTTTCCTCCCACTCCATTACTTCATCTTGCTTTTTCAGCTACTTGTTTTCTAAAGTGTTCAATTGCATCTTTTATGCTGCATTTATTACTGCTTGTTTTTAGCCTGTTTTAAATTGTGTTATTCTAAGCCTCTTAGTTTTGGTCTAAGCTCTTAGGCTTTAGGCCTACCCCATAGCTCTCCCTGGCCTCTCTCCCTCAGATTCTGACAAATATGGATGGACAATTTCCTAAGGTTTATCCTGCCAGTCTGGTTGATATGGGCATCCTGAGACAGTGTAGCAACTGCCTCATGTACACGGACAACCATCTGCTATTACCACCTTGGAACACAATTTGTGAGGGATGCATCTACATTTAGAACCTAGAGTCTATGCTCTCTCCCTCACAAGCCAGTATATCTGGCACTGAGAAGGTTATCAACATAATCACTACCCCTCAAACACCACCCTCAAATACACAACAATACTCACATATCTGGAGGTTCTCAATAAAAACATACCCAAACAAAGGAGACCTCAGAGGCAAAAACACATTCCAACTCCACAACCCTCCCCACCACATACCACTCATAGTCCACACACCTGTGTCTCACAACCACAAAGGCCTAACCATAAACCCAACATATTAGTCACAGGAGACTCCATTGTGAGACACACAGATGTGCCTTTCACCAGGTTGGATAAGAAGAAAGTCACGGTTAGTTGTCTGTCAGGTGCCAAAATCCACCATATTGGACATGCAATCATGTATCTTAATAACAGGTACTGTTATGACTCTGCCATAGTCCATGTTGTGGTGAACAACTTGAGATGTACCTCCCTGGACTATATGAAGAAAGACATGATTGAGCTCGCTGAATGTGTGTCCCAGGCAGGTATGTCCCTTAAGCAGCATTCTACCATCACCCAAAATGATGCCGCAATACAAACAGAAAATGATTGACTTTAACAATTGGCTTAGTTTCTGGTGTCATTCCAGTGGGATCCAGTACCTGGCAGCCTGAGAATATATGATCGACAGACCACAATGCTTTGCTAGAGATGGTCTGCATCTACCTCACTTCGGCTTTAGGCTTCTGGCAAAGGCCCTTGCCTCCCCCACAGTGCCTTTTTTAGGAAATGTCCTGAGGTAGATAAAACCAATAAAAAAATTTCAGCAAAACGCAAATTAAAGGTCATGCTGCTAAACGCTAGGAGTCTAAACATGAAACTGCACTGCATTCATTGCAAGCATTTTTAAGCCTGGAAGATGCTGACATTTGTACAGTCACAGAAACCTGTTTCAAAGCTATTGATAGCACCCCAACCTTACCTGGTTGCTCATCCTCTCATACATTCAGACTCCAAACTGTGGGCAGCAAAGCCAAAGGAGGTGGAGTTTCAATGCATATTAAAAACACACACACACCTCCAGCCTGGTCAAACAGTATGACACACAGGCGATGCTCCAGGTGCATTTAACCATTGACAAGACCCCTATTCAAATAATAGCTAGCTATAAGCCCCCCAAATTGACTCAGGATGCCCACTTCCCCTATCTGGACCTCTTTGAATCTATAAAGATTTGACCCTTTACCCTGACCCTGGGCAACTTTACCTACCTAACCATAGATTGGAAAAACTACTCATGCCAGAACACAAATGCCCAGAGATTCCTTGATTTTATCAATGCAAATGCCTTGGAGCAGGTACTCGATACCTCCACAAGAGGTGATAATATTTTGGACTTGGTATTAACCAACATGAGTAACCATTGCAGCACCCCTACACTATCATCCTCCCTGGTAAGCTCTGACCATAAAACAAGAAATTTTGAAGTCAGCATCTCCCCTGACCCCCCTCTAGCTAGGGTCAAACAAAAAAACTTCTACAAAGCTGATTACAACCTCCTGAGGGATAGTATGAACAGCTTCACAGCACCCTCCCCCTCTGTTAGATCCGGCACCAATGTCCAGATTAACACCAAAGCACTATATGAGCACTTATATAGATGCATTGAATCAGGAATACCTGACAAGACAAAATCATCCTCTGCAAGGAAGAGTAAACCTGTCTGGTGGACATTTGCAATAAATAAGCTATATAACAAAAGGAATAAATTGCTGTCCAGGACCAAGAAGGAGCAGGTGTCCAAATTGGAAGCAATCTCTCCTTAGCCTGAGCAAGCAAATAAAAGCACTAGTGAAATCCTCTAAAGCCATATTTGAGTCCAAATTGGCAACATCTGCTAGAGACAATCATAAAACTTTCTTCACATATGTCCACAATCTCAAAGGAAGCACCCAGATCTGTTCAGAACCGGTGGTCAAGAACACTACATACACAAATGCTGTAGATATAGCCAACCTACTGGCTGACAGATTCAGTGAAAACTTCACCCCTCTTTCCCCCCATCAGTAAATCAAGACATCCCCAGTACCTGCCCCCCTCCCCTTATCTCTAAGGAACAGGTCATCACTGCCCTCTCAAGGGAAAAAAATACAGCCTCCATAGGACCCGAAAACATCCCAGGCTGCATCCTATATGAACTCATGCATGAGCCTGCAGCACCATTAGGCAGCATATTCAACCAAAACATGAGCACCGGCTTTGTCCCACTTGAGTGGAAGACAGCCACTGTCATCCCTTTACACAAAGGTGAAGCATCCACTGATCCAGGAAATTAGACTCATTAGCCTAAGTGGCCTGATCTGCAAGGCCATGGAATGGATTATCATGGACCCCATTAACATGAACAATGGCAACTGACAAACACTCAACCCCACACCATCTGGCTTTGTCAAGGGGAGTTCATGTCTGTTAAATCTGGTTGACTTCTTTGAGACAGTCACCAAAGCCATGGACGAAGGGAAGACAGTGCACACCACCTACCTTGACCTGGCCAAGGCCTTTGACACTATTTCTCAGTCAGGCATAGTAGACAAACTCTCTCAACTAGGTATCAATCCATATGTCATCAGATGGGTAGCAAATTGGCTCACTGATAGAACCCACCTAATCAAAATAGAGGAAATCACCTCAAGCAGTAGATCCATAATGGACAGCATACCCCAGGAATTGGTCTTGGGACCTCTGTTATTCAGGATATACTTCTCTGAGGTGCAGGCCAAAACCAATGGGCTATGGCTGACCAAGTTTGCAGATGACTGCAAGCTTGGTGTGGTCATCAATTCCCCAAGTGATGTGAATGTCCGCCAAGAGGGTCTCACCCAAACAAATGACTGGTGACAAAAACATGGCCTCAAGCTGAATGCCAAAAAAATGCATCGTCATCATCATCCACTTTGGGGAGAGTGATGTCCCCACATATTATTACATTAATAACAATGTCCTAAGAATGCAATCAGTCATGAGGGATTTGGGCACCCAGGTTGATAGCAACCTGACGTTTGACCAGCATGTTGCTTCCATTGTATGGAGAGCTTTCTATATGGTGCACCTCATAAGTAAGGATATCTCATCCACGGACAAGGAGGTCATTCCTGTATTCTTCCCTTATAAGGCAAATTATTGAGTACAACTCCCCCTTCAGCAGGTACCTCACAAAACACATGCAGCAGCTGGAGAGACCACAGAGGTTCCTCACCAGAAGAATTCAGGGCCTCAAACATCTACCTACACAGATAGGCTAAAAACCTTGTCCCTCTACTCAGTTTCATACAGACTCCTTAGAGGTGAACTCTGTCTGACATACAAAGCAAACTCAGACCCCGCCTTGATAGGACTGCTGCATAGTCAAGCGTCATTTGACTAACCCGCACATGCAACCTCAACCTGGTCTGTGACATCAACAAGACTTGTTGGTTGGACCTATCTGTGTCCCAGAGACTCCCCCATCTGTGGAATAGACTCCATCTCCATGTCAAGCAGAGTACCTCATTATCCCTTTTCAAGTGCAACCCAGATAAGTGGATGGGAAACAGAAAATACACCCCTGGGATTCCACCTGTATCTCTGCTGGACAGGGGCTTTGGGTTCTGACTTGTCTAAACATGGGCTAAACTCTTGGCTAGACTTATAAGAGCCTCATGGCCAATAACCTAGTAACTTCCTATGATCCTATGAACATATATAAGACCCATGTGATGATGTGAGGTATTGCCAGCTATGTTAGGAGAAGTAGTGAAGTGGATGTATAACATATTCCAATACAGCTAGCTTGAATTTTGTAAAGAATTATATGTAATTCATATATCAAACTTATCTGTACAGATGTTTGTGTTGAAAAATGTATTTGTAAAGTTGCTTGTGTAAAAATGTACCAACAGTGTGCCCCGCTGAACAGAAAAAGAAATATACATGTATTATTGTAACTGTTTAAATGTGCATGTTTTAACAGAAGATACTGGAAGATAAGAGGTTAATCTCAAACTTTGAAAATATTTTGAAATTAAATTGCCTGACTTAGTCCATAACAATTGTATCGTACACTTCTCAATGCAGCCAGAGAATATGTAATTGGAAACTTCCTGCATTGTCTTTGGGATGAACTAATTGCTACTCTGGAAGGGTGGAGGTTTGAAATTGTTTTATGACTTCCAGGAGCTGCACAGATGTTAGCAAGGCTGTGTGTGTGTGTGTGTGTGTGTGTGTGTGTGTGTGTGTGTGTGTGTGTGTGTGTGTGTGTGTGTGTGTGTGTGTGTGCGTGTGTGTGTGTGTGCATGTGTGTGTGTGTGTATTATTGACACATATGTGCTAAAATCTGGTAGATTCTAGCTAAGGGGGGAACCAGAAGTCAGATGACTAGATGTATGTGATATCACTCTGTAATCCGTCACTAAAAATAATGTTTAATATTAGGTGAGACTGAAGTCTCAGAGCATTCTGTTTTTGTAACCTGACAAAGAAGGATATCTTACCTACTTCATCCTGTGTTGCTCTAGTAAGTAACCAGGGAATAATAATTCTTTAGATCAGTCAGTAAAATATAGTGAGAGTAGTTAAGTATTGTTTTTCTGAAACTGTATGAATCTGTCCACCTGTGTTGTTGTGTCTTTTGGCTTTTCCCGGTTATGGGTCACCACAGCGGAACTCAGGTCCGCTAATGATTGGCAGTAGATTTTTATGTGCCAAGTTGCCAGCCCTGACGTACAACTTTCAATGAAGGTACGCCCATTCACGCATGTCTCCACACAGAAGACGCCCTAGCTGAGAATCGAACAGGACAACGTCTTACTGTGAGGTGACAATGCTACCGCAGCACCACCACCGCATATCTCTGTCCACCTGTGTTATTTTTAATATTTCCTGAGCTGAAACTCTGGTGTTTACTGTAAATAGTTATGTAACATTTTCATGTTCTTTTATTATTTATTATTAAATATGTTTAAACTTTTCATTGTGGCTGGTCTTTTACATAATATTTTAAACTTTGAGAGGACTTATATTAATTTGGTGACACTGTGGCCACTCCTGGAATGCTTACTGCATCGGTCAAACACTATCATTTGTATTAATATTAATTTCACTCAGTATAATTGGGTAGTCTTGTAAGAACCTTAGAGTAACTGGCTTTTGGGGTGGTTTGTGACAGTTTAACTACTTTATAGTCTAGGCAGAAAGGGGCATAGTTAATAAATCTGTGCCAGCCTTTCCCAGGTGTGTGTGTGTGTGTGTGTGTGTGTGTGTGTGTGTGTGTGTGTGTGTGTGTGTGTGTGTGAAAATCAAATCTCAAAGTTTGTGTGTGTCAGCTACATAAAGCACTGGTTTCATAAAGAGGACACTGAAGGACTTGGCTTGGACACTCGGCTGAGGACTCAACCCTACAGGTGTGCCAGTGGGGAATTTTATTGGGGATCTGGACAGAGACAGAAACCCAGACCTCAGACTGAGTGTATTCCCTATGTGCTCTTAAGGGAAATTGTGCTTGATGCAGAAAGCTGCATCTGGACATACTGGATGTATTTATTTCTGCTCATGAATATCCCTCTCCAGTGCCAGTAGTGAAGATTCAGGCTTCTTGCTTAGTGGTCCAGAGTGGAGACGTCACAACCTGTACTTGAAAAAATCCCTCATGATTCTCCATTTGGCTCATACAGTCTCTACTGCTGGTTATTTTATTACTGTAAACAATATATACTTACCAATCTGTGCCATATTTACAGCATTTAGATCATGACAAACATCATGCCTATAGTCTGGAAATCTGCTCTAATATCATCATTCCAAAAGCACCTAAACCATCCAGTACTAACTAATTATATCCAATTCTCTTTATTCCCTGGTTGTAACAGCACCATGCGACACAAAAGAGAGGATGGCATACTGGAATAATTTCACAGCTGTTGATAAAGCTTTTTTTTCTTTAGCTATAGTTGTTGGGTGGACTCTTATTAACTCTTGGTGAGGTCTAGCATAGTGAGAAATTTTGCACTTCCCCAACCTATGTTTGTCTAGCTAAGGCATTAGGCAACTACTGAATTTTGAAATGTAGTTAAGCTTCCTAAAATCGTTACAGAACCTGATGGTTCCATCATATATAGGATCTAATACTACAGTGTTATTCCACTCACCGTTTCACTCCTCTGTTACTCCCATCTTAAGCATATTGCATTCTTCTTCCTTTGCTTTCTTTGCTACTCTGTCATTCTGTAAGGTTTTATGTTAATCTTTTCTCTTAGACTGATCTGAATATTGAGTCAAATCAGATTTGCTCCACCCAACAATATTTTAAACACATCCTGGTTCCTTAATGGAAACTGTTTTATTTCTTGTTTTTCTTGACTGAATTGTGTATCATCTAACTGAACTGCTGAGGCCAGTTTCCTTTCTTCATAAGTTTTACAACTCTGTACTGCAAAAGTAAGTACAAACATTTGTACTTCCTTCCATAGCATCAGAACACACTTATAGTATATCTGCTCTGGTCTTCTCATAGTCTAATTTTGTAGTTTACCTTATTTGGTTTTTCTCTTTCTACAAATGGAACCTGTAATTTTGCCAAAAAAGTATTTTCTGTTAAGTAAAACAAAAACTAATACACGATCTTCATTTTTAAATTTCATTATAATTGAATTTCTATTATATATTCCTTGTTGCATAGCTTGGACTCTTTCCATGTTTTCCTGGACTGTGGGTATCACCACATTCAGTCTATATTGCAAGCTGGTGTAGTGTTCTAGGACACATTTAAATAGGAATTTCTCTACTTTTCCAACATGGACTTTAACTCACTGATGCCAGTAGCCCTATTTTGTATATTTCCATTCAGCAGCCATAGCTCTTTTTATCATACTTTTACTTTTGGGGGGCTGACCTCATTCAATAAGTCACTTACTAGTTAATAATAGGAAGCATGAGAAAAAGTGAGGCATAAGTAGAAAAAAATGTCACTAAGCATGTTACTCAAATATTTCCTGTGGTGAGATGTTCATCAGTATTTGTCAGTTGCTATTCATATATTTATATTTATATTTATATTCGTATGTTGATAAGTGAGACAGAGAGATAAATGATTTGGAGGGGTATAATATGCACTGTCATGTTAGCTGTTGCTAGTCGTTTGATATTAATTTTAAAGATATGCAGTATATATATATATATATATATATATATATATATATATATATACATATATATATATATATATATATATATATATATATATATATATATGCATTAAAATGCTGCGTGCCATCAGAGGAGCTCATCAATATACTGCACTGTAAGTTGGACACCTTAATAGTTAATATGTGTTAAATTGTTAATTATATAAACAAGCATCATTTTTATAGCTCTACAAGTAGCACAGTAATCAAGCACTCAGAAAAGTGTTTATTGTTGTCATGGGAAAACTCAAGTCTGTTTGAACAAAAGGGGCTTGGATATTATGCCTTCACTGCAGTTTCTGAGATATGGAAAGCTATCTGTGAAACTTTAGATAATAATGTAATTTTGCCTCTATGTGTTTTAGAAAATATGAAAGTATTGCTCTAAAAACTGTGAATGTATTATTCTCGGTGTAAAGAAGACTTTTTATTTGTAATATTGCTGTTCATACCTTTTTAATAACATTTACACTTCACTGAATATTTGTGCTTATTTACCTTATGTGTTTAGATCCCCACACATCACCTTAGTAATGTGTGCTAACCCTAACCCTGCCCCTAAGCCTAATCCAGCACTTTACTTAAAAAAAAAACTTTCCTTAACACTACCATTATTCAGACAAATTAAGTTTGAATGTTTGGAAGGGTTTAGTTTAAACATTACAAAATGAAATGGTTTTCTTTTTGTGATCTTTTCTAGCTTTGGTGTTGTGGGTATTTGATTATGTGAATATTTGATATGTTTTTGTCATACTGTGTGTGTGTGTGTGTGTGTGTGTGTGTGTGTGTGTGTGTGTGCACACGCATGCAAACTTAAACATATGTGCACATTTTTATATCCGGAGATTTTTCTCCCATTGCTTTACTGTACATGAGCTGCCTTTCTGTTCATTTGGACCTCTGAATCATCATACATAAAGCAAGTAATTTATCTTCATTACAAAGTCCTTTTGCTTACCTTAATTTAACTTAATAAGTCTCACATATAAAAAAGCACATGATTTTTGCATGTCACTCCATGAAATATGCCAGAATTTTCTTCTGGCATTGGCACAGCCCTTGTTTTATTATCGAGGGACTGTTTGGTTAAGTATTTATACTTGGGGCATTTAAAACCTTAAGGGAAACAATAAACATTAGGCCACAAATTCCAAGTGCAACAAAGAACCAGTAAGAGACTGTATAGTGCTGAGACATTAACATTTTAAGCTGACAATTTTGCCAAAAATAGTCATATAAAGCAAGGAATCATAGTACTACTGAATAGAAAGACACGGCCATTGGTATTGCTTTGCCTCTTTGATGTAATCTTAAGGAGACACAAACAGCATCCTAATAAAAAAGAAGACAGCTACAAAACAATATAATGTTCTGATAGCAGCCCCACTTAGAACTTTCTGGCTATAGCACATTTGAAAATAATACGGGTGATAACAAGGGTAATATAGGACCAACTGTACTGCAGAGAAGGTCACAGAAAATAAATAACACACATTCTTTTTTTAATATTTTGGAAACTACTGACATTTAAACCTATATTTTTTTCTGTTTTATCTTAAATTGAATTAGTGTTTTGCAGTTTATGGATCAGAAAATGTTTCAGTGCTTTAAACAATGGCAAGGAATGTTGCTTACCAGATTTGATATCAGCAGTAATTCTGCTTTAGTTGTTGACATCTTACAAGCATTAGAGTTTGTCTGCAAAATAAGACTAACACAGAGCAGTTTTATAAACTGCTTCAGGTATGCTTATCCATACAATAATGCAATGTATTATGCTGTTAAACCTGAAGTCACTAAAAGACAAATCCCTCCAGTAACTATGGTGCTGTAAAACCAGGATTCTGAGATACTGACAAGCTTACAATCAAATATATGGAACACTCTTGACATACTAATACAGCATCGCCCAATGAGAATATTACAGACACTCATCCAGAACAACCTAGATAAAAAGATGACATACCTTCTGTGGAAGAGGACTCTAAAGGCCATGAATAAGTGACAGCTTCCTTTCCTGAATTTAATTTGGCAGTTGGCACTTTGAGAAACTTTCTGCTGTCTTTGATAGGAAAAGAGCCCTCAGCGTTTAAAGACAAAATAAGCATGCTGTGTAATCAAAAGAAGTGCCCTGAAAGTAAGACATGCTTGAGTCCTTCTTTGCTAATGAAGAATAGATGCTAACATGTTTAATAAGTTATAGATGTGCCAGCAGTTATGGGAAAAATCAGCTTTTAATGAATTTGTGATGGAGCAGAGATTATTAAAATTTGTTCTGTTTTATTATGTGTCGTAGTTTCTCTCTCTCTCTCTCTCTCTCTCTCTCTCTCTCTCGCTCTCGGGTGTTACTTATATTCCGTGCAGAGATATACTTGCCTTATAATAATTTATTGATGTCCATACCCACCAAATTTATTGTATAGAGCTTGAACATATGCATGCGCGCGTGCACGCATGTGTGTGTGTGTGTGTGTGTGTGTGTGTGTGTGTGTGTGTGTGTGTGTTTGTGTGTGTGTGAGAGAATGTGTGCTGACATATCTGTCTACCTACTTTTTAGCACTTCTTGATGCATGCACATTTGTATGTGTGCATTTACATACATAGTATTCTTACCTATCACTCTTTCCTTCTCTCTTCTGTTCTCTGTCTTTCTGTCTCTGTCTGTCTCTCATTTGCACTCAGCACACAAACACACACACACACACACACACACACACACACACACACAAACATGCACACACACAGAGCTGCTGACATGCTGAAAAAAAAAGCAGTGTAATTTTGTCAGTACAAATGCATCAGTACAAATCCACTTTCAGAGATCCTGTTTCACATTCAATGACATTTGTTTCAAAATATTTAGCTTCAGTATATCTAGGATAATCCAACAATTCTTACAACATGTGGTCATTTTTAACCTGATCCCAAACAGCATAGTTTCCTGCCTTTAATGCATGGAGGATAACTTTCAAATCCCAACTTGTTATTGCAGGGACAGCTTCAAAGTTGAGTACTCTCTTGAGACTTGACTTCCC
This sequence comes from Protopterus annectens, assembly GCF_019279795.1. Lineage (NCBI taxonomy): Eukaryota > Metazoa > Chordata > Ceratodontiformes > Protopteridae > Protopterus > Protopterus annectens. The sequence continues at coordinate 409,357,328 of NC_056734.1, read as the reverse complement.
TGGAGAAAATGTACCACAGTCCTCCTTCAACCCATGACTAAGAAAACATGACTCATCCATATGGGATAATTAAAAGACTTTAAAATCCCTGGAGGAAGTTGTTCCTAACTGCTTCTATGGTGACTCTGCTTTTCCTGACTGACACACCATCTGTACTTAGTAAGAATATTCTGTGACACCACTGCAGCATGTTTTCTTAGTTCAACAGCCTCAGCAACCATCAATATGCCATATGCCCCCACCACCACCATGAAACATCAATATCAAACTCTGTGTATAGGCTGTCTGCCTAGGGGCCCTTCCATATTAAGGCAGCTATGCTCTGGATGATGACTGATTTCAATACTGAATGGCTCAAAGCATAATGCCCATTGAGCTAGTTTAGCAATGGGGCGCATGGTTTGTAATCAGAGGAATTCCCTTCCTAGAAAATAATATTTAAGGGTGGTGAGGGCTGACGTAAGGCCAAACATGTTCCCTTTCTTTTGCTGAGTATCTTTTTCACTGTCACTGAGCTTTTGGCTAATACAACCAAAAGGGTGAGCCTCGCCATCTGCTACCTGAATCAGCACTGCACCAGTGCTTACTTTGGAGGTGTCAGTATGTGCCAAGAGCTGTTTAAATACATCAGGAGCTAGCAAAATGTGTTCTGAGATGTAATTTAAGGCTAGAAATATATTTCCTGAATCCACTTGCTTATATCATCAGTAGCCAGTTTATGCTCATGAAGGTTATCAAAAACTGTATCAAATCATCCCATTGGCTGATCTTCTTGTGACTTGAGGTATAAGACTTGGTATAGATAAAGGGTACAATATTAATTTTGGAAAAAGAAAAAAAAACAGCAAGACTGAAGTAGTCATAAATTATATTCAGATATTATAAAAGATTTGTGAGGTCAGTTGTTTCTTGTGTGAGATACGCCTTTAATCTAAAACTATACTTACATTTTTTTTCTTTCTATCCATGCAGGGTAAATTATGGTGAAATACGTCATCTCAGATACTGTTTTGCGACATCTGACCATTTAAAAAGTAATTTAGCTTTAACTGTTTAAAATCATGGTATTTTACAGACACATACTTCTTGTCACTTCGTGTGGCCATTTAAAAAGTAATTTAGCTTTTACTGTTTAAAATCATGTGTATTTTATAGACACAGACTTCTTGTGACTTCTGTAAAGTAATTCTAAATCCCAAAATTTGACCATAGTGCTCTGTGCCTTTCACAACAAAGGAAGTCTGTTATCTGGAAATGAAAGAATTATTAAGACCTTCCTCATGTAATGGCCTTATAAAGCCCTAAGTCAGTGAGGGGTTATATTTATTAATTTTTTTTGCATAAGATTTCTAATTTAATGCACTAATGGCTTCATAGAAAATAAAAAAAAAACAGTGGAAGAAGAGAGCCATCATTTGTAGTACCAATTACTAAATGGACATTTGGGGTGATGCAAGCATCTGTCTTTATACATAAAGTAGGTGAGAAATACAAACAGTGAATGATATGGATAAATCATTCCAGGAACCCACATTTTTGCAGAGTAGGAAACACATGATCCCTCACTGTTCTATCAGCAGCTTAACAGCACCAGTGCAATAGTATGGATAAATGATTCCAGGACTCCACATGTTTGCAGAGTTTGGAACATATGATCCCTCTCTGTTCTGTCACACCTTATACAGCACCAGTGCAATGGTATGGATAAATGATTCCAGGACCCCACATGTTTGCAGAGCAGGGAACATATGATCCCCCTCTTTTCTGCCACAACTTATACAGCACCAGTGCAATGGTATGAATAAATGATTCTACAAGCCCACATGTTTACAGAGTAGTGATCATATAATCCCTCTCTGTTCTGTCATAGCTTATACAGCACCAGTGCAATGGTATGGATAAATGATTCCAGGACCTCACATGTTTGCAGAGTAGGAAACATATAATCCCTCTTTGTTCTATCACCAACTTAACAGCACCAGTGCAATAACATGGATAAATGATTCCAGGACCCCACATATTTGCAGAGTAGGGAACATATGCACACAAAGCCAAAGTTATTACATTAAGAATTTTCCATCACCATCCATCCATTTCCCAGCAGTTTGGGCAGCTTCAAGGTGTTCCCCTCCTAACCAGGTAACATGTAATGTTCATTCTAAAACTTATCTACAGATTTAATTTCTTCTTTCTGCCTTAAGTTTGTAAATACTCCAAGTTAATCAATGGCTAAGGAAGCTACCATGTCAGCTGTATTGGACTCATTCCCAGATTTATCAAGGCCCGTTCTCCTGGTACTCCTTGAGAATGAACTGCTCATTCATAAAATGCAAGGCAGTATTAACTCAAAAATGCAAGTGCTCATATATCAAGATGAGTGAAAACTAAATCACTTAAAATGCACCAAAAAAATATTACACCACTTGGGTGTCATTGCTCCTATTTTTCTTTTATGTGAAATTCTCAGAGACCATACAGACTAAGAGAAAAGGCAAAATGTACTTTGAAATGTATTTTTTTATTCTGCTCTTTCCTTCTTTCACTGCAAACCCACTGCAAATACTAATACCACAGGCAATTAAAGAAAAAAATACTTGAGCACAAAAGGTATACAAGAATACAACCCAAGAAAACAACAGATATGTAAAATATTTTAAGGCTTGTGAGGAATTATGAAAAAAAAAAACATCCTCAACACATCATTAACATTTTGTTGTCTTTGGGTTTATTCCAAGATCTCTCTATATCTTCCACAGTTGTCCCCATACCCAAACAAGGATTCACTTAGGTCCTTACTTCTGATCACCCCATCTCTTTCTCACCACTCTCAAAACTTAGTTAAAGATAGTCCAGAGGATTCATGAAGCTTGCACCAGGTGCAGGTGTAGCATCGGCAATCTAACACCAAATATGGCCACCGAGCGATTCATATACGAGCTGTTTCCACTTGCACTACCTGCATACGCTATGCCCGCACAACTCCCGAGCCTTGTATGCTATTTACCCCATGTGCAGCAGTGCAGCATGCAAATGAAGGTATGTAGCAATTCAGGAAGTGGTGCAGGCATAGTGTAAGCATGCAGAAATGTAAACCGTAGAAAATGGTTTACATCTTTGCAAACAGAAAATCGGAGCCATGACAGCCGACCAAACACATGTATTATACTGTTAATATATGCCAATGGCTAAATATATAGCCACTGGCATAAAAAAATGTACGAAATATAAAATTAACATTTAATATATATGGTCGCACTATCACAACATGGAAGCGCAAGGCAGCGGTGCGTAAAGGGGATCGCAAGGAATATATAAAAATATAGAATAAAACCGCAATGAAACACATATCATGATTTCCCCATAATAGTCAATGGCAGGCATGCTACACCATACTTATGGCGCAATGGTTGCTAAGGGGCAGTGACAGTGTTATGCGCAGTAGCTAGGAATTAGTAGGCAATGCCATGCAAATGAAAGGAGTAATAGTGAATTGCAGATTCCCCGCTGGTGTAAGGATGCACCTCACAGCGTCGCGTTATAACACTGAGGTGTGCCCTTGAGATAAGGTTGACATTAAGAGAGGGGTGTGTCACCATTGCTGTAAGCACATTGGAGCATTGCTAAACTGGTCTTCCCCTAGCTAGGCAAAGCTGCAGGATAGGGGTGAGTCAAATTGTCCAAAGCTATGCTTAGCTGAGAGTACACAAGGTAACCGAGTATGCATGTGAACGGAGATGAAAACGAGCGTAAACCCGGTAAATGAGTATGCGCGGTGTGCACTGCAGCTGAAACAGGAAGGATATAGGAAAGAAATAAGGAAATGCTGCAGCAGTGAAATTGGAGTACAAATGACTAATTAACACCTAGGAGCCTACACTGGGCCATTCACAACAGCTAACAAGGCTGCAAGCAGCTACCTGCAGAACAAGGAAGGGGAGGGGCTGTACTGCAAAGAAAACAGTAAAGTGTCAAAGCAGAACAAAGCCAGTTTGCAGTATATCAGCTACAAGGCACATTTTGCCATGACTGGGTAGGGAAAGTACAAAACAAGAAAGACGACAGGTGGATGCATGCCTGATAATGGGAGGGGATCCAGGTCTAAAAGTGAATTAAAGGGCAACAGATTAATCAAGGCAGGCAAGTAGATCTCCACAGTAAAGGCCCTACACTTGCAGTACTCATTGCAAAACCCATAATTAAGACATGCTGCAGCTGGAATAGCTCATACACACCCACTGACATCAGCAGCATCCATAGCACAATACTATAAAGCGTAAAAGCACCTCACACACATTTGTGTATTCCCATACGCTCTACATAAGTGGTGTATACAGATGGGGAACTTTTATTATGTACATGTTAGGGGCTGTCATAGCTTTGATCCACCAGCATGTGTTGGAGACTGAAGGTGGTGTGGAGGATGATGCGCATGGCCACCTCAGGCACCAGAGGAGGAGGAGAGTGTTCAGACCAAGGGTAATCTACTAGGTGCTACATGATCTGGAGATAGTAGAGCATTACAGGGTGGACAGGGACATCCTACAGCAACTTGTGGAGCTGTGCCGGCCATGCCTCAGAGCCAGAAAAAACAGAGGAGAAACCATCCCAGTGGATATGAAGGTATGTGTAAGCCTGAGAATACTAGCTACAGGTACCTTTCAAAGGCCAACTGGGGATATCATGGGGATCTCACAGGCATCAGCATCCAGGGTACTCCACCAGTTCCTGGATGCCATGTTACCACATGCCAATGAGCACATATACTTCTCCCAAATGCAGGAGGAGTTGGCCAGCAATATGCGTCTCTTCCACCATGTGGCAGACTACCCGGATGTACTGGGTGCAATAGACTGCACTCACATACACATCAAGTCATCACCCAGTGAGCAGGGTAGGCGCTACATAAACTGCAAGGGATACCCCTCCATCAACTGCCAGGTCGTGTGCAATGCCCAGGGCATTATCATGGATGTGTGTGCTGGCAGCCCTAGAAGCTATCACGACTCCCACATCTGGCATGCCTCACAGCTGTATCGGTTATATGCCAGGGGGACATCCCAAATGGCCACCTGGTTGAGATGCTGGCTATGCACTGGAACTGTGGATGATGACTCCTATCAGAAATGCACACACATCCATGCAGGAATGGCATAATGAGGCACACGCACAAACCAGAATCATCATACAGAGAGTGTTTGGGATGCTGAAATCACAGTTTTAGTTGCTTGCACATATCTGGTGGAGCCTTGCAGTACTCTCCAGGCACATGTGCCCACATCTTCATAGTGTGTGCCATGCTACACAATATAGTCCTATGGAAACAGCTGCAGCAGGGACAGGATGGTGAAGGCCCTCACAGCCCACCACCATTGCCAAGGGCCCAACAGGCACAGAGGTACTCAGACCACGAACACCCTGAACAAGCCCCAGTAGGCAGATGGAGATGTGCCCAGTATGTCCATGCCTTGGCAAAGAGGGAACATATAGCACACACACTGACAGTGTAGGCATCTAGGGACTGACACCTTTCTCCACCTGCACACACAGTAAAAATGGATGGCGCACACACAAGACTATCTGTAAATTGTCATGTATAGGCAGTCTACTGTGTGCATCCAACACAGGCAGCCCTCAACTATTGCACACACAACTGCCATTGGCACAAGGTAAGTCAACACCTGAACAGTAAATTAAACTATCAGCATATGCAGATACTGTATGTATCAATTCATAAGTAGGTACTTAGCCAACTGCCAGAGGCCATTCATAAGCACAGCCGAAATATGTCAGTTTTGCCACCCCATTAATTCATTAACTGTCCCTCTGTGTAGCAGAGCCAATGGTGGGATGCCTGGGGTGCATCTACTGTTCCCCATCCACTTTTCAAGGTTTCTCTTGCAGAGTGTTAGTGAGGGGCTCTGTATAATGTAGTTAGGGATGTTGTTCCAAAGTATGGGGAGTGTCTGTGACAGGAAGCTGTCCCTCCAGCATCTTCCAGTTATAGTTGTGGCAAGGTTCAGCTCACTACAGTGTGTGGCTCACTGTGACATGGATTCCCATAGGTGGAGCATATCCATCAAGCCTTAGTTTGACATGACTGTGTTGGCCATCTCAAAATATGCTGACCCTACTGATATCATTTAACATCCTTGCAGATACATTCAGTGCATACTTCACCCCCTAAAGAGCCCACAACACTACCCGAGAGGTACAGTATCCCACACATCAGAGACACACAGGTGGAAATGGCCTTCTCTAACAGCAGAACACAGCATCAATGGAGGCAGATGTTGTCCCAGACTGCATCTTGCAAACTGTACAAGACAACCTGCCCCCCACCTAATTAATCTTTCCTCCCTCAGCCTCTCCACAGGCTACATGCCCATACAATGTTGCGTGGCAACGGTAAAATGGATGGTTCTGGGTAAACGAGATGCCACTGAGTAAAGCAGGAGTTTATTCAGTCTGGCTGCATAGGCCATATGTTGGAGGCCAGTATTCCCCTTGACGATGTACATTCGTCGACCTCCCAACTGTTGGAAGTGTCTTCTGAGGTACATCCTATATGGCTTATTATACCCTATGATGGGACTGATGAATGCTGAGTAAAGGGGCACTATAACCCCAGTATGTCTAGATGGGAATCCTTTAATAATCAGATGGCCTACATAGAAGGATGTCCTAACTACTGTGGAGTTATGATTGTCAAGGGGGAGATCACTATCTACCTTAGTCCCCAGATTCCCCATTACCTCTTCCATATTAAAGCAGCTGCCATGTATGTGTTAATATGTGGGTGCCAATTCCACAATGGAATGACCAAGCAGTTAGTGGCACTTGGCTGGTGGCCGTGACATTGACACCCTGTGACATTCTCTGTGAGGCCCTTAAGGGATGTCTGTGTCAGCTGGACTATCAATCATGGCTCCCAGTTCGCAGTCATTGCCAAACATGGTCTGCAGTAGTCCACCTGTGTTTGCCTGTACCTCTGAGATGTATATGCCAAACAGTAGGGCTCCCAGGACTGAGTCCTGTGGGACACCAGTCGTGACTTGTCAAGAGTTAGACCTGGAGACCACTAGTCATACTATGTGGGTTTTGTGTGTAAGCCCATTGGCAACCCAACCTGTGATGTATGGGTGTATGAACAGGCTGGTGTGTTTATCAATAATACCTAAGTGGGGCATGGTGTCAAAAGCCTTGGCAAGGTCCAGGTAGTATGTGTGAACCACCTCCCCCATCATCTAATGTTTTGTGACTGTATGTAAGATGTCAAACAGGTTCAGTAGGCATGAACTGCACTCAACCAAGCTGACCTGGGTTGGGTCACACATTCAGAGGTTACCAATGTCTTTGTTAATGAGTGCCATGAGGATGCAAAACATACCATTGCAGACCAGGCTAGTCAGGCTTATGGGGTTGTAGTTACCATGGTCAGTTGTGATTCCACCTTGATGGAGTTGAATAACCGTTGCCATGCGCCATTGTATGGGCATGTAGCCTGTGGAGAGGCTGAGGGAGGAAAGATTAATTAGGTGGGGGCAGGTTGTCTAGTACAGTTTGCAAGATGCAGTCTGGGACAACATCTGCCTCCATTGATGCTGTGTTCTGCTGTTAGAGAAGGCCATTTCCACCTGTGTGTCTCTGATGTGTGGGATACTGTACCTCTCGGGTAGTGTTGTGGGCTCTTTAGGGGGTGAAGTATGCACTGAATGTATCTACAAGGATGTTAAATGATATCAGTAGGGTCAGCATATTTTGTGCTATATTTCACCGGCAGAATGCAAATCTGTGTGTCGCCACTTAGATCCTTGACATAGCCAAATAAGGCTTTGTGGTTATCTTTTGAATCCTTGCATATTCTTCTGCTGATGTTAGCCTTGGATGATGTCATGAGAGACTTACGTATCATACTAATAGTGGTCACAGATGTCTGCCCTTCATGGGATTTGCTGTTTGTCTGGAACACTGTCCTACTTCTGTAGTAAAGCCTGTTTATTGCAGAGGTCCACCAGACTGTTGTCCTTGTCTAGGAGTGAGTCTTGGTTTACCAGTGATGGCACGATCCATACATCCATGTAGGTGCTTATAGACTGCATTTGTAAATCTGTCTGTATCTTGAACAGTGTTTCCCATTAGTGTGGGGGCTGTGAAACCCCCCACCTGTCACTAGTAGTGCAAATTTAGCTGTAGGAAAGGTATACACTGTGGTATCCATGGGTGGGGGAGATGCTTGGGTGCGGAAACAGTGAATAGTTCATGGTCAGATCTAACCAGTGACCAGTTAACCTATGCTGTGGTGCACCTGTTGCCCATGTTGGTGATGACCACTTCTAGTAGTTTCCACCCCATGTTAGGGAGGTTACTACCTGATACAGGGCATATGAGGTGATAAATTCCAGGAAGCGCTGGGCTTGGAAGTGATTACCAGAGTAGGTTTCCCAGTTAATGGTATGGTAGTTGACATCAACCAATGCCAGGGCATGCATTAGGACTGTCATGTTCTCCACTGTCTCCAGGTAGGTGGAGTGGTGGTCCTGGGTCATGGAGGGTGATCCATAGCAGGCCACAGTTTACATTGCAGTTGTGGCTGATGTTAGCTGTTCATGGATGATCTCAGAGGTATCATGCTGCTCCACTAACTTGGAGGTGTAGGTATCCCTGATGAATATGGATACAGCCCCTCCATGTCTGTCAGTCCATGTTTTGTGGCTGAAATGTGTGGTATGGGTTGTAGCCTGGTAGTGCTGGTGTGGTCTCAGGAGCCTTAAGACAGATCTCAGTTACTGTATAGATGTTGATGTTGTCCATCCTGAGGAGTGCTGTGAGTGCAAGCATGTTGTGATCACAACCCCTGGTGTTGAGTAGCATAACCCTCAGTGAATCTGCTATTGTGCTGTTTTGGGAGCTGGTATTCACCTTCAAGACTCTCCTAAATAAGGCAGCATGGGGGCACCAATAGCCTTGGCCAGTATTCTAAAGCTTAAGGCTGACACATAGGCCGGTATGGTATCGTTTTTATGCATGTTCCCCATCTGTGCTTGTTTTTCATCTCTTCTGTAGGTAACCTACTGGTAAGCAACAGAAAGCCTTAAACTTATACACGTCTTCTAGCTTCCAAGATAGGCTTTTGGAGTGACTAAGTATCAGGGTTCTGTATGTTCTTGCTGTACTTAACTGTTTCCTGACTACATGGTGGTTTCTCACTGTATATTGTGATCTGAAGGTCTGTTTATTCACATATTATGTCTGTGATGGCCTGCACGTTAGAGGTTCACAGATAGCCTACTACTTATCTGCCCAAGGGCAATTAGAAGCATAGCTACAGTGTTGGCTTTCCCCACACCATTGATGAAGTAACTGAGCCTCTGTCAAGCATAGCCAATGAAGCAATTCCAGGCAGAGTTGCTGGAAGCTGTTGAAGACTGGGATTGTGGAGGGTAATAAGGGCACTTAGTGATCTAAAGAGGGCATGTTAATGTGAAAGTTCAACACCATTCAATTCCCCCAACAGGTCTCACCGTTATCAAACTGGACAGGCTCCCCCACCCCCTGGTTGCATGGCCCTGGGACATATGATCCCAGGGGTGTATATTCTGTTACCCATTCATACAACAAGGTTTCCCTTGAAGAGTGTCAGTGAGGGGCTATGCCTAATGTAGTTAGGAATGTAATGTATTGCCTCACAGTACATTTGTTAAATGTTGTTATTTCAAGAGTACACGAAGCTCAGTGAGTTTGGGGGCCTCCGCCCTTTGCTTAGCCTAGCTTACACATAGAAATCATCTAAATAGGAAATAGGCGGACGCAATGTTAATGTCAACAGTGTAATGGTTACAGCATCTGCATAGTATCTGTGTATTCGAGGTTCCAATCCCGATAAAGGCAGGGATGTTTATCATGTTCAAAAGTATACCTTAACCACAGCTTGTATATATAGGTAGTAATCGTCTGTATAATAAACATTCAAAACACCCATATAAACCCATGTGTGCTGGAGAGTACAGTCAACAGAGAATGTAATGTTATGTCAGCACATAGTGAGATGTTACTTCACTGACATGTATATATCCTGAGTAGTTAGCAGATGTGGTGGTCTTTTTGAGCACAGGTTATACGTTACAAAGTTTGTTTAACTGTGTTTAACCGCTGCTATAATGTCACACAAACACTTTTAAACATGCTTACAACTGCTTAAAGGAGCCTTATTCTGGAGTAAAAAACATTTGCAAAGCATTGCAGGTGTTGAACCCTGGACCATGCACACTATAGTCATGTAACCTACCACTAAGCCATCCAAGGTGTATACATGTCTCATGCTCTTGAGAATACACCTTATACCATATGCATTTCACTGTAATGATCACAAATGGGGCAGTCACTTTGTGTACATATGTACAGTACATTGTAATGTACTGTAGTTTGCGAACCAACACATTGCAGTCTAGGTATGTATTACTGTTACAAATTAATATGAAATATATACATATATATATATATATATATATATATATATATATATACATGTCAGTGATGTCTGCACATATATGTATATGTATATATATCATATATATATGTGTGTGTGTGTGTATATATATATATATATATATATATATATATATATATGATACAGTTACATCAATAGCCATATATATAAACATCTATGAACACACTTTGTGATACAGAAGCACTCCAAAGGAATTGGCGTGTACACAAAACACATGCAGCTCTGGTATTATAACAATTAATATGAACCTAATTCACCATAGAAGGGGTGGTTGCTGTGTATGTGAAGATTGGGGTAGGGGAGGAATGATGGGTAATGCAATCATGCATCAAGGAGGGCCTGGGTGGGATGTCCAATAAGTGAACTGGAGGGGTATACATGGAGTATGGGGACAATATAGAAAGGACACAAAGCAAGAACCTTTCTCATTCATAATACACCCTGTCATGTCACATTGCAACACCTAATTTCACAAACATATGAACATTAACATGTATCAGACATATGTACACCAACTGACTTTCACATTTGTTTTCAGTAGTCAGGAATGTCTGTAGTACAATGTATATTCTAAACACCATAACATTTGTACATATCTCAGATGCCTTAGTGGTAAAGTCAGTAACTGTGGTGCTCATGGTCCTGCGTTCAAGACCTGCAAGGGCTATTAGATTATTTTGAGGGCCAGAATAAGGGCTGTTAGATGCAGGTGGATTAAAACACTCTTAAGCAGTTATAAGTGGGTTTCCATGGGTTGGCGCGATGGTAAGTGGCTCTAAAACACAGTGAGCAGAGAAGCAAACCTGCTTACAACTGTGTAAATATGCATTATTCACACTTTCCCTACTAGTGACTACTTTGAGAGGTAAAATAATAACACCTTCCAGGAGTATAACCTGCAACCATGTACTCCATCCTCAGAGCAACCTAACACTAAGCTACCTGGGATGTACCTATCCCAGTTGTGTATGCAGACAGGTTAATACACAAAAGAGAGGAATGTGTTGAAATAGGACAACCCACCATGTACACAATTAAAGGTGTATGATCATATATAGATATAAATATATATTTATATATATATATATATATATATATAGAGAGAGAGAGAGAGAGAGAGATACAGACATGTCGATATATACAGGTTTACATACATATGCATATATATATATATATATATATATATATATATATATATATATGTAGATATATAGATAGGTTAAAAACATCTTCACATCTATGGAGGTACAGATAAACGTATGCAATAATATATATATCTATATACATATATATATATATATATATATATATATATATATATATATATAGACATAGATACACATATATTATATATTTATATATATATATATATATATATATATATATATATATATATATAGGTTCATAGTTCATAAGTTAGAACTATATAGGTTATAACTCATAAATTATACACACACACACACACACACATATATATATATATATATATATATATATATATATATATATATATATATACATATCTGTGGACAGCAGCTGAAGTGGTCGTATCTGAGTATAACATGGACCATAGCAATCACACATTCCGCCCCCCCCCCGCAAACAATATGAACATAACCTATGAAGAGTATATGCCAATACACTATTACGAATATGTTCTATGGACACAGTCACCAACACAACTGTAATGACTGCAAATATCCATGACAGAAATACACAGATAGCTTTCATTTTGCAAAACTTTATTACATTCTGATGTATTGCCAAAAGGATTCAGGGACTAACAGTACCTGCATGCTATACAGGAAACATTTAATAGTGCCTTAATGAATCAGCCTGAAATTACCATAGCATTAGTCCACTAAGGGATAGGTGTTCACATAGGTAAAGAACACCCACACACATATAGACATTGTATAAAAGGGGTTCCTACACACCTGCATGTGTTATGTACACCCACCAACATCTACCCCACAACCAAAATAATTACATCAATACATACTGTCATACCATAACCAATTATTCAACTACTCTACAACATCTACTGAAATCTTAACATACCTGGACACAGGCACACTAACATGGCCTTATGTGAAATAGTTGCTGTTATACAATTGAACAGCTGCTGATGTAATAGGGTTTGTATGAACTAATCCCGTTTCAGACACTTGAAAGGTTTGTACACCAGGAAATGTTATCGAGTACTGATTATCAACACAGTATGATACACAGTAACACCAAACTAAATATGTCTGGTAAGCACACTGTAAATCCCTTAACATTATATGCATAGCTATGCAGCCTTGAGCTGGTCAAACAACCTGGCCAGACTGAAACATATGCAGAAGTATTAGGTACAGACAAACCCTGCACAAGTGGCAATGTTCAGAAATATAACAGCAGTACTCACATTTAGACCAAATCCTCTAGGCATTACACACATTATATTACCGTTCGTCTCCATACAGCTGTTGCAATAGATTCCAAACAACACTTCCACGCTGTCTTCCTCACAAGTAAGGCAAAGGGACAACACCCAAGTGGAGTACTCAATTATTCTCCACTGTAGCCATGTTATTGGCTAAGGCAGTAGCAGCACAGCTGATGTGCATGTAATTAGCTACTTAGGAACACCAATTGGTCATCGGGATAGCACATGTTACTGATCTGTTACTATGAAAGGTTGCCTTGTCACACATTCAAACCATCTGTATCTACCTCTAGGACAGTACAAAACACTGAAAGACGAACCAAACATGAGTATTATACTAGTCAATAACACCTCTGATTACTAAGAAGGTATGTATAACATGTAGTATGTCTGTGTATGTAGTACCTGTACTGTAAGAATTACAGTGTAATCAATGCATATAGTGGAAATAGCTATCTTGTAGTGAAGTATTGTGGAGCAGTAGTAATGCTTTTAGTATTCTATGTGTGTACTGCTGTAGGTCACACGGCAAACTCCGCATACACCACAAGGGATGATATGGGCTTGGAACCCACCAATTCACTTCCAGCCACTGTCAGTGTCAGGATTGGTCCTACACGTATGTGCTATAATAGGATAGTATATGTCGATATATTGTAACAGTCGACATATGTATGGGTGTATAAGTAAGATGAACATGTTAAAGGTGGGTTTACCATGCAAATATGGTGTGCATTGTGGGATATTGTGCCAATAACTGTGTAACTTACAGTATTCTAGGTAGATCTGTATTCTATTCTACATAACAGTTCTGTTATGTTATGCAAACAGTAGTTATGTCTATTGGCAATTACAATACTCAATAACAGGATACATATCATTTGTATTCATCTGACAGTTTAGCAGTATGATAGCAAATATAATTGGAAGAGCCAGGTAACTATCCATACACATAACACATGTAATATCCACCTCTCTAGTATCGTTTGCAAGCAATAACAGCTGTGCATGTGTACATGTTATGCAAATGTGTAGTGGCCCTTGTTACAGGGCTGGACCTCTCTAGTATCGTTTGCAAGCAGTAACAGCTGTGCATGTGTACATGTTATGCAAATGTGTAGTGACCCTTGTTACAGGGCTGGACCTCTCTAGTATCATTTGCAAGCAATAACAGCTGCGCATGTGTACATGTTATGCAAATGTGTAGTGACCCTTGTTACAGGGCTGGACCTCTCTAGTATTGTTTGCATGTAATAACAGCTGTGCATGTGTACATGTTATGCAAATGTGTAGTGACCCTTGTTACAGGGCTGGACCTCTCTAGTATCGTTTGCAAGCAATAACAGCTGTGCATGTGTACATGTTATGCAAATGTGTAGTGACCCTTGTTACAGGGCTGGACCTCTCTAGTATAGTTTGCAAGCAATAACAGCTGTGCATGTGTACATGTTATGCAAATGTGTAGTGACCCTTGTTACAGGGCTGGGCCACATGGCTATGTGCACACCTACATAGAGTGGATATTGAGAGTAGAGAAACACTGGTTGAACTACCAGGTTTCTGTAGCCCAACCTCTCATTGCCAACCTAACAGTCGCTTGCACATACTGTATGTAAGGTAGTGTACAGCACTGGTAATGAAACAGGTTGCATATCATCTTTAACTCCAGTGTAACATCTGCAGTAGGAGTGTAAGATGTAGGCAACAGCTGCCCATGTGTAATAGCCACTTCATAGGTGATGGCTCACACTATCTGATTATATCCTGATCATGTTGATAGTGGCATCAGAGTCTATTGACTGTTTGGTGAGTGGGTATCTGTGCTCAACAAAGCTCATGGTCCTGGTGGATATGTGAGTATATACCCAGAGAAAGAAACAGACCTGTAGACACTTGTATAATCTGTAATCAACTAACAGGATGTGATGTGCTCCTCAGAGGAGGATTGCTGCTAAAGGTAGCTACAATGTTTCCATAATAGCCAGTGTTGTCACGTCCATAACACAAATATTTACATGTGAGCGTCACTGTCTAAAACATCTTCATAAGCAATACGTAAACTAAATACAGTACTTGGTACTTGTAGTACTGAATGCTCATACAGGCATGTCCACTAGTCAGCTACTGGTGTTTGCTAATGTCAGCTTTGTGTATGTGGCAATCCTGTGGGAATGTAATCTCTATGCCATGTACACTGCCAAACCCACCTAACACCATGCCCCACACATTGTTTGGGATGCAGCTATAGGGGTAAGCTGGAAGGCAGGTCTACAGCCATGACTGGATTCGACAGTCATGAGGTGTAGGTTAACACATGCAGCTCATCAACACAACCAACACATACCCTTACCAGAACACAGTAAGGACACCCACACACACTACCAGAAACCACACACATTCACAGATGCTTCTAAGTATCTGGCCAAACAAGTGACCCCCAAGCAGGAAGAGACAGACACCGAAATACACAAACTGTATGACATAATTTGCATAATTGTACCACACCTCAGAATACGTGACTGGAAATATGCCCAGCAGTACTCATTTGTGAATGCAAACTCTATCACTATGTTACACACCAACCTATATGAAGGCATACATACTGTCAGCTGCCTGACTGCCATGATTAGCCACATACCCATACACTTAGACCACCTTTTGAACTATACACATGGCTCTGGCATATTCCATGTTGTTGTGCAGGACCTGTGATGCAGTAGCCTGGATTGCATGGAAACACATGGAGGAACTGTCAGGTCTTGTAGCCCGTGCAGGTATGTCCCAAGGCCTGGGTAGCATTCTGCCATTGGCCAGAATGATACTGCAGTACAGGGACAAAAGGATTGTATTCCACAATTGTCTAGTATAGTGGTGCAAGTCAAAGGGTTTCCAGTATCTGTCATCCTGGGATAACATGGTTGACAGACCATGATGCTTTGCCAGACAGGGCCTGCACCTGCCACTCCTGGGAATCTGGATACTGCCTAGGGCTCATGCTTCCCCTATAGTGCCTACATCATGCACAGTTCAAGTGAAGGTCCACTGCTGTTACAGGGACAGCCAAGCAATAAACTGCAGGCCTCGCTACACAATTATTCATGTCAGAAACACTATACGGACACACATATGTCAATCCCTAATGCGGAGAACATATCTGTGCAGTGGCTGAGACATGTTTCAACGCTCCGGAGAGCATGCCTGCATGACCATGTTATAACACATACCTCACCTCTTGCCCATTATCCTTTATTGGAACACACGGGCCGCAGGTGTGTCCATATTCCTGAAGGATATGTACACCCCCACGCTATTTGCAGTTGCATAACTTCAGATGCATTATGCTGAGCAACTACCTTTGTGCCAAAGTGGAATTCAAATTGCACCTTGTGACAGATCACCCAACAGGCCGCAGATTTCCCAACTGTCATAATGTGCTGTAATGGGGAAGATTAGGTCTGAGACAGAAACATAATAATGGCTACTTTCAACTATTCCATTATGAACTGGGAAGACTCCCCATGTACCAACACCTGCGCTCAATGCATGTTGGATTCCATCGACCCCACTGACCTGGATCACAGTAGTGACACAAACAGGGCTAACAATATGCTACACATAGTTAGTCTCCAATGCCAATGTTATGATTCCTAAGAGCAGATTGGTGACTGTCATGGCACCCATGCAGATGGACAATGTATGTGCACATGCTGAATCCTTAACAAATGAACCTTAAGCAGTCACATATGTGCAGTGATTGTGCCATTGAAACAGAACCAGGATTCAACCCAACACAAACAAGAAGGCAAACTGGTGGTACCATGCTTTAAACTATACCACAGAAGGTAGTATCTGTTGCAAGAGTGAACACACGACTGTAGGTAATCCCTGGTCAGCCTCAGTAAGATGCAGATACACAATATAAAACCACACAAAGCTACTGTGAAACTAATCAGCCACATATTATGAGGCCAAGCACAGAGCATTCTATAGCTGTGTCATTAATCGTAATGGCAACAACAAGACCTGCCGTGCTGCACAGCACTATGGCATAGGAAGTACTGCACCTACAGAAATAGCACCTGTTCATCCAGATAGGGTCTTGGAGAACCTAAACCCACTCCCACCTCCCCCCGTACACTACAGGGCCCCTGTACTAATGACTATGCAGGTACAAGCTGCACTCTCTAAAGCCATACAGCTTTCATGGGACCTGTCAATATCCCAGGGTGTATCCTACACAAATGTAAGAACATTCAGTTTTCCACATACACAGCATGTTCAATCATAGCTCCATGTCAGGCTGTGTACAAACCGAATGGTGCACAGCAACAGTTATCACACCCCACAAAGGGGGAGACACCATTGATAATGGGAAATAGTGCACAACTACCCTGATGAGTCTGGTCTGTACGGCCATGAACCATGATCAAAGTATTTAATGTACTCGGTGCAGATGTAGATGACAGTAGGGTTGATTCACACTGCATATCGTGACCTTGCCAGGTTGTAGGACACCATCACCCATACTGTGTTCCAGTTACACTCAGTAAACTAGGTGTATATTCCTATGTCAGAGGAGTGGTTGGCAACTGGACTGCTGGCAGAACCAACACTACAGAAGTTGTCTGACTAAAACATGCACATCAAACCAGTTCCAGCCACAGTAATACAGGGGTCATTCCTGGTACTCCCACTCTTTGTTATCTATATCACACAGACTAACACAGAAGGCATCAGCAGATTGATGTTTGTAAATGACTATGAACTAGGAGCGATAGTCGACTCAATGTGTGCTGCGTTCAGCATACAGAAGGGCCTTAGTGTGTCAGATGTGTGGTGTGCGACGTATGGCCACTATCTGACAGCTAAGTATTACATTGTCATCCCCTACGTTACAAACCCTGTACCCATGAACTACCACCTAGGCAGCAGTCAACATAATGGCAACTGTGTGTATGGGATGCAGCTGGACAGTACTTTCCTTTGATAGTTACTTCACCACACCAGACAGGTAGTTCTATGTGGCACCCCTAATCATGACAGGGTGCCATCCAGGAAGATAGAGATAATTGCTCAGCCATACTGAACACCCATGTGACCCATAATAGATCACATATTTCTTTTAAGGGTTATTGCCCATGTGTAGATGGCCTACACTGCCCTTCCCAATCCCTAGCTGCACTATGTAGCATGCAGCCTACCCTGAATATAGCCATGTCCAGCCCAGAGGTGTTGGACATGCTACACTTAACACATCCTGCTCCCAAATAAACACATACTTCATGGACATCCACCTTTCTAGTACAAAGATCACAACATGTCTGACAAATCTCTGTCCCATACACTTAACATACTCTTGCCATACTATGCATCCCTGTCCAGCGAAGCTGCACATCACTCCTCTCTGTGACATGGTGTGATGACCGCATGCCAAATATATCAGTAAACCTGTAGATCAGTTCTGTGGCACTGCTTGAACTGGCCACTGAAACTTACCTGTCTGTTGCCTACAGCTAGGTAACCTGTCTGCCTAGGCACATAAATGGCCAAGGGTATATAGCCTACTAGATCACTATGACCATACATGCTATAGTTGATATCCAACCCTGCAAATACCATCAGGCTAGCTATTGTCCCGTGTGCTACACATGTGCAACAAATGCAATACATGGCAGGATGCTACACAGCTGTGCAGTGCCATGTAGATGTAGAGGGCAAAACACATACATGCTTGCAAGTCTGCAAGGTCACAAGTCATGTCCCTAATGGCTATGTATGACTATATATGTGACATATACACAGCATTAAGGTTGATTGCATTAATGTGAACAAATCCAGGCATGTGCTGATAGGTAAAGATACCAGTACAGGCAAACAGACATGCCCACGTCAAGACAACATCCACATGGTGTATGAGCAATGTCATCACATGACACACACATATATGGCAATAACATCACATCACCAGTAAGTGCCAAATATGTGTAATTTATACATGTCAGAGGTGTTGGTGTCATGTAGATTTGCAAAGATGTATTTGTACTCTTAATAAATGTGATACACATGTATGTTCAGCTGTACTTCTCTGAGAGTTACTGTGATCTGTCTCCATCATTATGTCTTCCAGGTATGTCATGTAGCAGACTGCTGGTGTACAGCCACTTGGAGGATGAGGTCCTCATCCCATACCTCCTCGACAACCACATGACACTCTTCAGCCATGTGCCACAGGATGCACAGCAGCAGGATGCCTTGTGGGAGGAACTCTGCATGAGGGTAAATGGTGGTCACAATCGCACCTATCAGCAGGTGCATCAACACTGCACTGACCTCATAAGATGGGCGAAACAGCGTGCTAATCGAATCACCAGGGAACAAGGTGCAAAAGGTTGGGAGCCACTCACCCAGCCCCCACTCATATGTACCAAGGTGCTACTGGCCAACCTGGGAACACCTGCAGACCTCCATCCACAAGCTTTAGCTGGTATTGTGGAGGTGGGTGTCTCTCAACCACCGAGCCTGGAGTTGCCTGGTAAGTCACTACTGCACATATAACACAACTATATTTTACATAGGTGCATGTGTTACTGTACAATATGTAATGTAACGTCATATGCAAGGCATGTATGCACACATGCCACATACTATAGTCTGCTACTCTATGTATGCACAGATGTGCATACTCCATAGTATAGTGTATTGTACTGGCTTATGTGCTAACATGGACATTGCACCTTGTAGCTGTCACACAGGTGTGGATAATGATCTTACTGCTGTGACACTCCTGCTTAGGTACCTCTGGCATTTTGCAGCAGCAGCAGCAGCCTGTGTCAGGTGAGATTGTTATTATTTGCCAGGCTTGATAATGCACGGAACATATTAATTGCATGCTATCTGCCATAACACACATACACATAATGTATGGTGGTCCTGTTAATGGACACTGGTCAGACCTGCAAAGCATCACAGTGTTTACCCATGTGAATCAATGGAAGACTATATAAAACACCTACACTAAACCTTCCAAACTGCCATTGCCAGATGTGTGGACAAAAGTGAATACAATGGTTTAGGTGTGCTCCACTGTAGGGACAGGTACTACATATCAGCATTACACATGTTGGGAATATGAACAGTACTGCACAGAGAGCATATGTGTGCACACACTCTAAATCTGTTGGAGCTGGAGTATGACCGGCCCACAGGATACACCCTTGTGGATTATACCCTTGCTATGAATGTCACACAATGTCATGTGCTATCTGACATATCCATGACATGTAGTGAGCTGACTGCAACACTGCTCAACTATCCTGCAAAACATGTCTCACATCCCATACATACCACCCTTTGTCTGCATAACTCTGTCCTCAGTGGACCATATGACATCTATGGGTGTATGTCATATGGGATAACATTGACATGTGAAATAAGATGGCCATCACAACCATTGGAGACAACATGTGTACACATGGCTATGGAGGATGGCCAGAGACATGAAGCAACACACACAGTAGAAGTGATGATATGTGTGTACACCCTGTTATACATTGGCTTGACACAATACAACTATGGCCTTTGTGTAATGGTGTTATTGCAGATGTGAAACACTAAAAATCATACAGGCCTGTGCACAGCTTGTGTAGACATAACATGAAATCACCACATAACATGTCTTGAACATCTTGAGTGTGTAACGACATGGAAGTATTCACCTATACAGTATCCAAATACATACATGTGTTGCACAACATACACATACAACCACATCAAGCCACAGATACAGTACATTCACCTTGCTGGTGTCAGACATCACTGTCATGCCTGCTCCTCATGTGTGTGAGGTACACAGATGGCATGTGGAACACAGAGTACTGATATGTTAGCCATGTGTGGGCATAGTTGCCAGGCATCAGTAATATGGTTGCAGATGTGCAGGGGTGT
Organism: Protopterus annectens; assembly: GCF_019279795.1. Taxonomy (NCBI): domain Eukaryota; kingdom Metazoa; phylum Chordata; order Ceratodontiformes; family Protopteridae; genus Protopterus; species Protopterus annectens. Next base: position 409,336,446 of record NC_056734.1, on the reverse strand, counting down.
CATCCATATACCTTTATGTGACCTGTGTCACACATTCTACATTAGGGCTTAGTGTGTATACAACTCAGTGACGTGGGTCACATTCCACATTAGATATGTATTGTATTTGAACATAGTCGTGGCTATGAACTGTGTCAGTAGCTCACACATGATGCCCTGCAGTGGCTATGCACATCAGCTCAATGTGCAGTATGTCACTGCATATTTATAGGATGGACAGACAACATTGCATTAGCTGAAGGCCCATGTTAGTATAACACATCCCTGCATTGGGACACCATTACCGTACTGTAGATTGGAAAGGACACTATTGTGTTACACATTTATGCATGTCATTCAACACGTCAGCAGAAGACATGTTATACTACATCTGATTGGCATGGTCAAACGCCACATAGCAGGCCGGTGTACTGTAAACCTGTGCTGGTCTGTGGCACCATTGCAAAGTAGGGACACCCATGTCAAACATGTATGTACAGCCACATGCACAATGTCTAGACTCAGCTCAGGGGTAGGCAGAATAATGCTGAATAGACATGCACTGCTTTGGGGGAGATATGTAAGCTAGGGCTCAGGCACACATAGTATGCAGTTGACATACCCTACTGCTCATGTCCTCACACATAGGGGCAGTGGCCAACACAAAGCATCAGTGGCAGATGTACAAAGGTCAGTGATGGTCTGTTAACATGTAGTGTATGTTTCACACACCATGGCAGTGCAGTTCAATGGTGCAAAGTGCATGCATTGTGTTGCAGGTATGGGGCATAGGCTACTAAAACAAATGGTGTAATACAGGTATGTATGCTAACCACCACTATAATTGTGTAAGGTGCATGCCATCTGATATAACACATGCACACTTTTGTGTGCAACTCAGGGATTTATGACAACTACCATTATAATTGGCTTAGCTGAAACTATAATTATCTAAGCAGAATGCCATCTGCCATATCACCTACATGTAGCGTGTGTCTCTGTGTGTCCGTGTGTCTCTCTGTCCGTGTGTATGTGTGTGTTTCTGTCTGTGTGTATGTGTGTGTGTGTGTGTGTGTGTGTGTGTGTGTGTGTGTGTGTGTGTGTAGGTGTGCGTGTGTCTGTGTGTGTGTATATGTCTGTCTATCTGTCCGTCTGTCTGTCTGTGTGTCTGTCTGTGTCTGGTATAACTTGTAATGTACAGTTCTTGTCTTCCCTTCACAGGTGTTGAAGTAGGTGCATTGCCGTCCTGCGGTCCACCTGATGTTAGTGTCCCCACAGACTCTAGCAGTGATGATGATAGTATGATTGAGGCACAGGCAGGGTTGTCAGGGGCTGAATGTGTGCCATTGGTTGCCATTCCACCTGTCTCCACCTCACCCTCGCACACAGTTCCCCTGCCTGCAAATACCCCATCACCACTGGCCATAGAGGAAGGACAGTTGGCGGGTGGTAGCATGGAACAGGGAAGTGTGGAGACTATGGAAGGTGTGCCTGCACACTATGATCCCAGTCAACAGACTGGTGATGTCCCACACAGGCATGTTCCCAGCGCTGCTCATAAGAGGACCACTGGCCAACATGCCCCTGTGAGATAACGCAAATGAGCTGGAGTCACCATACGCATGTTTTGGGCTGTAATGGAGGCACAGGCACATGCTGAATGGCACAACAGAGAAGGTCTGAGGCTTCAGAGAGCTGCTGTCCATTCATTAACAGACAACATCCAGGCACTTGCAAATGCTCACCATCACCATGCAGATGGTTTGGAAAGACGATTGGGTAACATGGTGGGAATCCTTGACCATGGCATGTCAATCCTCAAGCGTGGAATGTCTATGCTGGAACATTTGGTGGGAGTGAGGCATCGGGCATGTGGAGGTAGGTCAGCTACATCACCTGTTGAAGGTCTACGTGAACATGCTACTGCACATGCCTGCTCCCATAGTGGTGGTAGCAGCAGCAGTGCAGCTGGTGCTTTGCAGTCCACACCAGGACAAAGCAGGCCATGTGCACATGGTCCTGGACGGTCCCAACAGGGACACAATTCCAGTGGACATGTGTCATCAGACAGTACCCAATCTAGACCTCTGTCTGGTAGTGTCCATACAACCCTTGGCAGGCGCAGGTCAAGTGGCCATGGCCGGACACCGTGAACTGTGAGACCTGCCTTGTACAGTCTGCAGCTGTCAATAATACCCCTGTGTAGGCCAGCCACATGCCAGACCTGTGTGCATGCATACACACACACTGGAAACAAATGTAGGGCACCTCAACACACACACGCATAGCATCCACACATGTCCAATGATGTCACGGGCCCTAACACACACATATGATGTCATCCAATGGTGCAGCCTAGGCCTCTGGCAAAAATGATCACTGCTGTGCATATGATAATGCCTGTGCCGCATCCCTGTCATCCACACCATTGGTGCAGGGACATGTTCATATGGTCTGATGCACAAGATGAACATACTAGGTAGACAATTGTAGATTAATATTGTTGAGTAGTGTTGACAGGCAGCAGACATACCCTGTATTACAATTTTAAAATGCATTTTGTATGCTTGACAGTATGTATCATGTGTAACAACACTAACAGCATATTGATCTTGACGTTCTGCCTTCCTCTTTCAGGTGTAGTTGCATGTGCTGGGGGATGTCAGTGTTTGTGGTTAGTGTCCCATAAGTACAGGTTGACTACTCACAGGTCAGTATGACAATACCTGCATGCACTTTGTAGCTTCCACATCACAGTTATATTCAACCATGTTTCAATTATGTTTACTGTTCTAATGATCCAAGAGCATGATAGCTGTATAGTAAGCTACTGTTGTTCAGAGCCGTCACATCCATAGTGGGTGACATCACAGGCATAGTAACCTGAAGCGCAGAGGAGGTAAAAGAGTGGTATGCTGGAAGACAAGGGTAAAGGACAGTGGAAATGGTGGCTTCTCATTGGGAAGCAGTAATACCCACTGCCATGACAGCATGCAAACAAAGACACACACACACACACTCAGGGATTCACAGACACAGTAACACACACACACACACACACACACACACACACACACACACACACACACACACACACACACACACACACAGTTGCCAGAGTTCGGATGAGAACCCCTGCCTATGTGCATGCCATCATTATAGTACTACGCAATTACAAGACGCGCCACAGAGATTCCACATGTACAGGTAGTTGGAATGGCCCAAGATCGAGGAAATTGACAGGGATACTACAGTGCAGTGAATGTATGTGGGGAGGGGGGTCCATCAGTAGGCTATGTAACAACAGGTCACACCCCAGGGTGTACATGTTAACAGGTGGTTAGAATGCCCATCTATGATTGATATCAACAGGGATGCTAGAGTGCATTGAGTGGATGGGGGAGGGGGCATTAACATTTCACTATGGTAAAATACAGCCTCACTCCAGGGACCGGACAGCTATACACACACACAGACAAACACACACACACACACACACACACACACACACACACACACACACACACACACACACTGTGGCATTCACAAAGATATACACCTATGTCACACACATACAGACACTTTACATGTGTGAGGTTCAACCACCTGCCTATGCCTTTCTTTCTACACTTCACTCTGTACTGGTGTCAAAATCAGTGTTCAGGAGAGTGATAACATGTGGGATGTATTCCCAACCATACGGGACATATATGGGCACGCACACCCCCACACGTGCCAGTACTGTGAATCAAACACCTGCCTATCTCATGATAGGTATTGAAGTGCAGCACTATTGCATCCGGTACAAAGCTTACTGACTCTTTCCTTTGCCAACTGTGTTGAAACATGCACAATATACGCACAGGGGAGGTATTACTGTTACAGGTGTCATGAAGTTTGCCTTCAGTGTCACCCTTACAGCATTCTACATTGTCTGTCTTCCACTTCAACTAACAAAACCTGACCTTAGCAGTTACACAGGTTATTGTAGGACTGGTTGTAACACACCAGTGAGTTGTCCTCAGTAATCATTCATCTGCAAAGAAGCCCTACCACTTAGTAGTCATGTCCAAACATATGTCCATACCTCATGTACGGCTTACTGTACTTAGAGCCTATCACCTTATACAGTTGGCAATGTTGAGGCTGTATTGCAACAGCATGATGTACTAAGATTAACAGTCACCTTCAGACATCAGACACTGCCCACACATGGAATCTACACAAACATCAATACAGGTACACATATGCGGTCTATATCAGTAAGTGCACTAGCAGGACAAGAGGATACATTCCACACCTTCCCCACGCCATGTGTGAAACATAGCTGAGCATTACACCATAATGGATGCTGTATTCATGTACTGGTAGGACACCACCACCTTCACCGAGTAGCCAAGTGTACATATATGACAACAGCACATATCAGCAAGACACACACAGCATTATTCCATATCATGCTCCTACAAACTGTTACTTGACAGTGCCATGGTGAAGTCAGGGCACTGTAATAGTCAACAGTGAGCACATCATATTTGCCACACACACCTCATGTTTACTGGAAGAGTGCCAGTAATGTACTCTGTTAGAGCTAGGCAGTACACTCATTCAAGCATGTGCAAGCTCTGTGGCTTGTAAACATCTCACCCCAGCATGTACTGGCTATTGTAGTACTAAGGCTAATGTCCAGATAGCACACAGCATGCATGGCTTGCAATTGTTGACATGGGGTATATGTAGGAGCTGTGGCCACACATGGCTGCACATGTCATGAACATATCACCTGTGACTACTCAGGAACATAAAGAGCAGAGATGGATTTCCCTGAGTTTGTCAATACAGGCCTTGTGTAGGTCCTATGGTCCTGTTATTTGGGTATGTTTGTAGGCATTGCATTATGTGGATATGTCTGAAGACATACATGCCACAAGGGGTGTTGTATGATATGACAGGTGTCATGGGTGACCAGTAGAGAGGGAATATTACCACTGTTAACATAGATATCAAACCTTATGTACTGTTAGCATGCTATCTGCCATGTGCATGTGTGTAATGACTGTAGCCACCTGTGTGCAGAAAGGATAACGAAAGCTATGGTAATGTCATGTATGTTGTATGAGTGTGGGATGTACATATCCAGGGCAGGTACAGTTAGGTCATATCCAACCATGAGGGTGCAGTTTACTGGTGTACAGCAACAGTTGACCGTGTTAATGCTGACATCTGAGGGACCCTGGTATGTGTACAAACAGTGGTATTATTGCATTGCATAACACATTATGCAGCTGTATCTATACATGGGTACTTTGCACAGTTGATGTAGGCCTAGGTACAGTCCACCAATCGAGGGTTATCTGGTAGTCTACCATACTATGTCATACCACATATGGATGTGTGTTGGTAGTCTGGGGACAAGGTGGTGGATGTATATGAGAATACAACCTAGAATGCAGCATTTACCACTGTCACCTATACCTGACTCATCTGTGATGCGTTATGTCAGAGTAGTGGTCTTAACATGTGAGTAGCCTTTATGAATATATGTACACCACCACCTGGAATGGTCCATACTACTGTTATGGCCCACATTTCTGGATCTGAGTTATATGGTGGTAGTGCAATTGTGCACTACAGAGCCTTGAGACAGGTGTTCCTCACTGCACAGATGTCAGTATTCCCCATTGTAGGTTCTACATTGAGTAAATGGATTACTAAAGCCACACATCTAGCACTGGTTAGCATAAACATCCAATGCAATTGTCTTGTAGGTGTCAAGGTGTTACTTCTGGGTGTAGGACATTTGCCTTGGAATGCGGCTATATGGGTAAATGCAACCTATGCTTTATCTATACACACGTGAAACATGGATGCATATGCTCTGTGTTGAAGGCTCATCGTTCAGTCATGACAGCTCGGAATGACAGACACTGGACAACTTCATAATAACAGCAGGACATTGGCTCATTGTTTTGGTCTAGCAGTTGCCACTCGTACCATGACATCACTGTGAGTGGCATTAATGTGCTTGGTAGCAAATGCCTCATGTAAGGTGACAGAGAGCAACAAAAATTGTGTATATGACCAATGTGAGATATACTTAGGGTAGCAGTCCTGCTAATAATGACAACTACTAACACAGCTGGGAGAGGTCATCTTGACACCTGCACCTCAGTACCCTTACACAATGTGGGTCACACATTATGCTTGCACATGCCACTGTTCCACGTATAATGCCACTGTCCATGACCTGCTATCAATGTGTGCCTTTCAGGGCAGCAAGGTGTATGACACATGCTGTAGGTAGCATCCGCCTGTGTGACCCAGGTAACCTATTGTCTGACATGTCCACACATGCATAAATGTGTATACTTAACATATACATGTCAGTACATCATGTATATATATGCATGTGTATCACACAGCACAGACACAGATATATCATTTACGGGCCACATACAGGTATCAGGTAATAAACCAGTATGATGTGCATATATACCGAGAGGTAAGCTGTACCTAGCTGTAAACCTGTGTGTTTACAATAGGAGTCCATTACAACATGTTCTGCACATGTAAGTGTATGAGCATGCACACTGTGGCCTTCTGTGGTTAGAATCGAAGTGCATCCCAAACAGCCCTGTGCTACTAAGTGTATGAGCATACCCACTGCCACCTTGTGTAATTTGAGTCATTGCATCCAACAAGCCCTTTGTTACTAAGTGTACGAGCATGCCCAGTATAACCTTGTGTAGTTGTAGTCATAGTGCATTCCAAACGGCCCTGTGCTACTAAGTGTATGAGCATGCCCAATGTAACCCTGTGTAGTGATAGTAGTTGTCCATTCCACAGATGGCCATACTCCAGTTCAGGTTCCTGTTGTACTACAACTATACCTCTCAGGCCTACCTGCAGATGATGTGTCTTGTTTGAGCATACAGGTTGTAATGGACACCTACTTTAAACACACAGGTTTACAGCTATGTACTTCATGACTGTCAGTCTCCCTGTTGTTGTCCTTAATCTTAGCAGGGCAGTCTGACTGCCTTGGAATGTGTAATCTCTGTGGCATTTCTCGTAACTGCGTTGTACTGTAATAGTGATCTGTAGATAGGCAGGAGTTCTGATCCCACCACTGGCAACATTGTGGTTGTGTGTGTGTGTGCGTGTGTGTGCGTGTGTGTGTGTGTGTGTGTGTGTGTGTGTGTGTGTGTGTGTGTGTGTCTCAACAAATGCCTGAGTGTGTGTGTCAGCAAATGGATGAGTGTATTTGTGTCTACATCCTGTCATGACAGTGGGTTTTGCTGCATTCCAAAGAGATACCACCTTTTGCACTGACCTTTATCCTTGTCAACTGCTAACCCCCCCCTCCCCACTGCGAGTAATCAGTCCTGTGATGTCACCCAGTTCAGAAGTGGAATCAGAGTAAGTGTAATTGTATGTGTTCTGTAGCACATACCCCAACTGCATACCACTGTACTAGTTGCCTTTACATAGGCAAGATGTGTATGCACAATACTGACAAGTTCATAGGTTCATAGGCTCATAGTTTAGTACTAAGCTAACTGCCCTTGTGAGCCATTTTAAGCCTAGCCAATTATCCCTTATGAGACTCAAACCCTGCACCTTGTGTTTGTAAGGCAAACACCTTAGCCATTAAGCCACCCTCCCAACCTTTTTTGAGTCCCCGAGTATCACAGAGGTCCGTACACATAAGTACACCAACCAACTGTCACATCTGTTGACAGGACTATTGCATACCTGTAGTGAATTTATAACTGATGTCCAGAATAATATTCATTGTATCTATAAATGAATGAAATAGTCAAATGGGAAGGGAAACACATGGAAACTCCCCCCAACCTGCATTATGTAGTTGAACCACTCCCCACCCTAAATTATGTAGCGCCAACCTAATAATGTTGTCAGAGGTGTCCAAACACCTGCATCTGTAAACACAGGGTTTGTGTGTGTGACTACCCTGTAGCCAGGCATACACATGTGTAATGTCTTTTAGCACACCATGGTAGCCATCTGTGGTGACCGGTGTCTACAAAGTAATACATAGTTAGGAAAGGTAAAGAATACACAGTCAAGCACGACTACAGTTGGGTATGTTATTTTCCTGTGCCACTGTCGAGCAGTGACACAGAAGTGGTCGCTGGGTTGTAGGTCCATACCCATCATTACCCCACCCTACCTCCACAATCCCTGGGGTAGATTACATTAGCCATCATTCCCCACACCAAACTCCACATACACAACAACCATCCCTTCTCTGGTGAACTGCTTAATATTTAAATGTTATAACACAAGAGATGCCTCTGTTTTGTGTACACGTCAGTTTCTTTGGAAAACTTCTGTGTCACAAAGGGTGTTCAGATGTGTATATATATATATATATATATATATATATATATATATATATATATATATATATATATATATATATATATATATATATATATATATATATATATATATATATATATATAGCTATGGCTGTGTTTGTGTATATGTGTATATATATATATATATATATATATATATATATATATATATATATATATGTGTGTGTGTGTGTGTGTGTGTGTGTGTGTGTGTGTGTGTGTGTGTGTGTGTGCATCCCCGTATATATATATATATATATATATATATATATATATTTATATATATGTGTGTGAAGTTATGACAGTTGTACAGATATAGACTTGTCTTTGTTGTTTAATAGAGTACAGTACATTCAAAGGTACTGTACATATGTACACAAAGTGACTGTCCCATTTGTTTTCAGTACTGTAGAATAACTGTAGCAAGATGTGCATTATAGACTCCATGCAACGTATATACAACTCGGATGGCTTAGTGGTACGTCCAGTGACCTCAATGTGCATGGTCCAGGGCTCAAGACCTGCAAGCCTTGTTGATACTGTCAAGTAGGACTGCATAAAACAGTTGTAAGCAGGTGTAAATGTGTTTTCGTGACAGTAAGCAGCAGGTACATGCAGGTAACAGACATGTACAACTCGCATTACACATGAAATGCCCTTCTTTGGCAATCCTGCTGATGTCACCCACCTATGAATACACCTCTGGGACTGCTATAACCTACTAATTTCCATGGCACATGCTGTAAATGCATAATGCTGTAGTGTGTTAAACTAGTTTGGTAGGTGTTCTAATCCCAGACAGGTCAACTGTCTGTGTGTCTGCCTGCCTGTGAAAGAAACAATGCTTTTAGAGTATGCACACTCTTTACAATTTGCATACCCACCTTTGGCAATCTTGCTGATGTCACCCACCTAGAAATACACCTCTGGGACTATTGTAACCCAGTATTCTCTGTAGCACGTGCTGTAACTGCGTATTGTTGTAGTGTGATAAACAAGTTAGGTAGGGGCTCTATTCCACGAGATGCCAAATGTGTGTGTCTGCCTGAGAAAGTAACAATGCCTTTTAGAGTATGCACACTCTTTACAATTCAGATAACCACCTTTGGCAATTCTGCTGATGTCACCCACCTAGAAATACACCTCTGGGATTACTATACCCCGCGTGTACTGTAACTGCGTATTGCTGTAATGTGGTAAACTAGTTAGATAGGGGTTCAATTCCAAAAGAGGCCAACTGTTTGTGTGTGTCTCTGTCTGCCTGAGGAAAAAAATGCTTTTTAGAGTATGCACACTCTTTACAATTCACATAACCACATTTAGCAATCCTGCTGTTGTCACCTAGTAATACACTTCTGGGACTGATGTAACCCAGTAATCTCCGTATCATGTGCTGTAACTTGTTATGCTGTAGAGTGATACACTAGTTATGTAGGGGTTCTATTCCAAAACATGGCAGGTGTGTGTTTGACAGTCAGCGCCTGTGTGGAGGTGGCTGTGAGTGTCTAACACCAGACATGTTGGGGAGTGGATTTTGTAGTTTTCCTATATGGTGTCCATATTACATGTCACAATGTCCACATCATGAGGAGTACAGATGTCAGTCAGCCAAGTGACTGTGTTGGAAAGCCATATCCCTACATCTGGCAAAAGGCCTGGTGAACAAAGTATGCAACCCTACTATTACCCAGAATACATTCTGAACCCATGTGTCATGCACAAACACACTTGCCTAGAATATCCCGCTATGTTGCTAGTACCCTGCACATTGATGACAGATAGTAGGCATGGTGTGATTGCAGAGGGCATGGCACCCTGTACAGCAGTACAATAGGCACATAATTGCAGACAATATGCCTTCACTATGTTCCCCACCAGATGCCTGCAACATATCTGGTGCCATCAAATGTGATCCACAGAGGCCATACAATGCCTTACACATGTGCTCTGTATGGACCGATGCCACTGATACCAGGGAATACCTGTATCATGCTATCAATGCAGGTGCAGGTCAACCTGCTGTCTATAAGCAGGTCCTGCCACACCAGGCCAGTATTGGCATATCTGAAGATAACAGTCTGTATACACAACATGTGCCATTCAAACCAGGTACACTTGTACATGTCACTGTACATTATTCTGGGACATGCACATCCCAGGCAATGTCCATGTCAAGGACTATCAAACACAGACATGGCATGCATGGCAAAGCTATGGCCATACATAATGGTAACCAGGATGTTAGGACAGTTCATACAATACCCATCTGTGTGGGACATTGCAGACACTACAACCCTGTACCAAACTGCACACCATTGTTGGGTGGCATGATGCTAAGGATTACCCCTCACTCAGCCTTGTACAGCCATCTTGCACAGCCTACCACTACACACCCATGAAGAAATGCACACATGCATGTCAGTACTGGCACCTTGTGTCTGGTGTGGGGTATGATGCTCCCAACCACAGTCACTCCCAGTATAACTCCCATTGGCATACCAACAGATGTCAAACATGTTCACATGCCCTAGCCCATATAACCTCCAGATATCCCCTTTGGTGCATGTAGTACCTTTGCCTTACTGCAGTGTGGCAAACTAAGTAGTTAGGAAGTGTACTTGTTGGCCTGGCAAAGTGTGTCAATGTGACTGCATTAAAGAGTGTGGTTGTGTTGACAATGACATCCGTTCATGTGGACAGCCATGTGTGCTACACCTAATGTATGTCTACTATATCTCTGTTGCAGATGTCACTCACTAGCACACATATATGTTCTTACAGCACACCAACATGTCAGCTTTGTGGCACATGGAGTAACTGCATGCATTTGCAATAGTAATAACTAGTCAGTCAGGGGTCTGAACCCCTGTACTGGTAGGTGTGGGACAGACAATGCTTACGTTTTAGTCTCCAAGCCCTCTTCTCTGATGTACTTTGCCTATGTCTGTCCCTCCCACACACTCTCTGGTGGATGTGGAGTTGTACACCTGCTCAGCAGCAGCTTGCATTTTGTAAGTGATGGTCATGATCAGGTAATGGTCTCTGCACCTATTGCAGTCCTCCTCTAGCTGATTGCATGTGGAACAGCTGTGATGATGTTCCCATAGCCAATCACATGGAAATACAGTACAATATCTAGGAACATCATGTTGGTGTTTGCCCATGACAGTCGCTGTGAGTGATACCTTGATCTGGTGTTTGGTAAATGGCATCACAGATGATATCTGGATGTTCCTCAAACAACATACACAGTGGGCAATAGCCTAAAGACAGGAGGGTGATGTGTCAGACATGACTACAGCATGTTAGTGTAGCTATGCTTCATTGAGACTACTGCCTATTTAACAAGCTGTGTGTGTTAATGGTTATTCTGCATGTTTTAAAACTGACAAGACAGTGCTCTGTTTGTGAGGGACCCCCATCTGTAGGGTCATCTGTGGACTGGTCAGTGTGTGGAACCATTTGTTTTCCATGTTACTCACTGAACACACATCTGTGAACTGAAGAAGCATAGTGTGAGGATTGCAGTCAGTACATGGTAATAGTGATGAGTTACTGCCATTACATCCCTGATTGGACATATGTCACATGAAACAGTGGTATAACAGACACTTTCTGGGGTTCTTAGTGACATGCCAATAATGGGCCACTATTTATAGCTGCAGTCACAAGTCTTCTACACTTTGTACATATGTCATGCAGTATATATGCATGTGATGTGCTCCCTTTGCAAATGCATACCATCTGTTGTGTTGGGTTGATGGTCATATCTGTGCATGCTGTTATAAGTAATCCTGAATGTTATTGACTATTACTAAGCCATATCTATGTTTAAACTGCAACACCATAGGCTGTATGGGTTTGGAGATCCTGGCAGAACCTCCTGTCCCACTTCGGCTGGCCATGGCACTGGGCACCAGCACATCTGGGGCCCAGAATTGGACTTCCACCTCTGTTGGCTCTGCACCACCTTCTGGTGGAACCACCACTGAGGATGGGGCTTGTCCTCCCTGGGAGCAGGTCCAGACAGGAACATGTCCGCTATCGTACAGTACCTGACGTGGTGCGTAGGGGGCTCAATAAGGGGTTTCAAGGCCAGATATGCCAGCTCAAGGGCAGAGTGTCACATTTACAGGGTGAGCCTTCCCCTCCTAGACAGCCGCCAGCATTGCCACCTTTGCGGCTGTTTTGGTGCAGTGGTGGCTGCCCATGGCTGGGGACCTCTGTCCCACTGTTTCCATCTGGGGGCTCATGGGCTTGTGACTGCTGAACATCCCTTCCCGTCTGAGGTGTATCTCCACACGTGTCATATGTCGACCCTGTATGCTGTCTTGTCTATCATCCTACCAAACCTATCTTCCACGAGCATACCTACTCTCTTTCACCCACATCCCACTCTCACCCCACGGAAATAAAAGGCCAATCAGTTCCTAGAACAATGTTTTCCCCATACATAGCTGTCCATTTCCCACACTTGTCCACTGGACACATGTAACCCTTTTAATATGCATCACAACATACTCCGGCTGTCTTCACCCCTGTCTCTCAAGCACACAATCCTGGTATGCACATGACACCTAAAGGTTCCAGGTACACGTGATTCAGACGACCCCATTGTACACACAACACTACTGATCCCTCTATGGTTACCCCATTTACCTTTTTAATGATGATGATGTTGCACACAGCACCTTGCAAGAGTACTGTTTACACATAATGACTGGACAGGAACTGTTGTGTTAATGTAAATAAAATGCACAGAGTGATGTATTTGGCCAATGTACAAATGTTTACGTGTATTAATGACACATGTCTGTCTGAGGGAGTCTTGATATTACATAGGACAACAACACTACATACTACAGGCATTGCTGGTGTTTTCCTTTTCATTCCTTTGTAATGCTTTGTTGTCACATGGGATGTTCCTGATATATCCATATATATGTATGTATCTATATGCTGGAAAACACTCACACATACATCTACATGATGGAATACATTTCCTATACTGTTGAATGACTGCGCTGGATGATATGTTTGTGATAAGATCGGATGTCTGTATATCTGCCATGGCTTAGTGGTAAATCACAATAGCTGTGTGTGCAGGGTCCTGGTTTCGAGCCTTGCAGAGGCTGTTTATTTTGTTGCTGGGCAGAACAAGGCCGTTGGATACGGAGTGATTAAGGCACATTAAAGAAGTTGTGAGTGGGTGTGCATGGGTTTGCATGAAGCTAAGCAATGCTAACCACTGGTTACAGTTTCTTACACTCAGTTAGCCTCTACATTGCTTCACCAGTGTAATACTCACATACTGGTGGCCAAACAGGCTTACACCTGCTTGCTCCCGCACTTGTAAATGCACTGCATTTGGTGTTTACATCTGACACTCACACCCTCAGGTGGGAGTGAGGACTACAATATTACCTTCTGATGCCTATTACATCAGATTACATGCCTACAGTATCGGGAATGGCTGTCCATTAGGCAAAGGCATGCCGTTTGACTGTACAGAATCTGTGGCCTATCCAGAGTTTGATTAATTTTATTGGTGTCTTCCTCTTACAATCTGCACTTGTCTGGCTAATACATATTAACTGACACTCTTCAATACAAACAAGTAATTGGGTTTTGGAACCCACATCCTTCAGCAGAGACATGCTACTGCATTCCTAATATTCTATCATCTTTCTAAGGTTGTCAGTGGAATATGTGCTTTCTGTCTCTTTCAGACCTTTCATACAATTGGGGAAAAATACCAACTGAATCAGGGACACGTCATAACAACATCATGGACACATTTAAATTATTGGTGCTATTAACCTGACACATTGACAGACTCAGAGCATATGAATTCATACACATTTTTTGAGGTAAATGATGCTTATAACTCTTAATTGTTGTCATTATTCATTACATGCAATTCACCACCTTTCCTCCAAATGTCACTAGTTTTAAGAGGGAGTAAGTGGGACAGAGTTAGAAAGAGAGTCGAAATCAGGGACGTCCCTGGAAATCGGGGACAGTTCAGAGGTATGGTCCCTATTTGTTCCCCCAATGGTTTATGTCCTTTCCAGTGGATTTGCTCTTAGGGGTTGAGAGGTATGGGCATCTGATATGCCCATTTTGGAATATTACTTACATCCCCAGGGCGGTCCTAATACGACTGCACCAGTCAACACCTGCATGCCTAGGCCCATAATTGCATGCCCAGAGGTCCCCCACCTGCCACTCCTCTACTGCACTCATCATTACTGTGGGTGCAGGTGGTACACACTGCCCACTCTCCCCATGTCGGGATACATGTCGTACATTGTGTCGACCCGTGGGTTATCAGGCTTGCACAACCTACTGGTCCGTGCACATCTACAGCCTGGTTTGATGAATCATTACTGGGACTGCCTCCGATGATCATTAATTTTTGGGTGTTCCACAAATGACATCGATGTCTATCCTTCAAGATTAGACCTGGCAGGTCTCTCCCACTGGTAGTATCCTGCCAGTGGTCTGGGAAACAGTGGTGTGTTTACTTTTATTGTGAGTCTATACATCTCACCGGCCTAGCTGGGGGGTGGGGGGGGGTTGATGCCACGTGTTACATGTTTGTTTACTGGACCCCTCACCCCCATATGCACGGCCTGTGAACATATGAAACTCGTAACTGCTATATCATATCCTAACTATATACATGTGTATATTTACAGTCACACATATATATATATATATATATATATATATATATATATATATATATATATGTATATATATATATATATATATATATATATATATATATACATACATTACTATATACAGATATATCTGTATATATATGCATACATGTATATATTTATATATTGCTGTCTATAGATATATATATATATATATATATATATATATATATATATATATATATATATATATATATATATATATATATATATATATATATATATATATAAAACAACATATGGTCTATGGGTGTCTGCATATGTATATATTTATATGTGGGTATGTATATGTATTCTGTCTCTGTAGGTATACATTTGTACTACGGAGATGGAGAGGCTTATCTCTATGTTGCTATGGGTAGATATACACACACATACCTCTACATATATACATCTACATCTGGTTATTCCATTCCTTGCCATATAGATTACACTTTGCTGCAGTGGGAATCATAGTGGGTGTGGCTGCTCGTTGGGTGACGCCTCTGCCCAATGAACACATTTCCTTACATCCCTAGGGCTGTCCATATAGGCCCACATCAGCCAACACCTGCACACCTAGACCCATAAGTAGCTACCCATAGTTCCCCCACCCGCACCTCCTCTACAACACCCATCCTTACTCTGGGTCCTGGTCGATTCTGGACACACCACTACACGCTGCCCCCTCTCCACTTCACAGGACCCATTACATACAATTGTCTCGACCCATGGGTCATCAGGGTTTCCCACCCTTGTATTCCGAGTATGTATACACCCCAGCCAGAATGTTCAGTTTATCACCTTCTTTTGGTCTTGCCAATTTTTGGGGTGTTCCGCAAGGGACGGTCCTGTCTGTGTTCCAAGAATAGAATTCACGGGTGCACTGTGTACCCCCCCCGGTTGTATCCTGCCTGTGGTCTGGGGAGCAGTGGACTCTTTACATTGTTTGTGTGTATGTTTCTCATGTCAGGCTGGGGGGGGGTGGAAGATCATGCTACGTGTTTCACATTTCTTGCTTGGGCCCCTCACTTCCATTGACATAGCCTGTGAACATATGTCATTTTTGTGTGCTGTTTCCTATCATAGCTGTATATCTGTGTATATCTATGCACACACACACACACACACACACACACATATATATATATATATATATATATATATATATATATATATATATATATATATATATATATATATATATATATATATATCTGCAACTATATACATATACATATATATATATATATATATATATATATATATATATATATATATATATATATATATGCTCACAGTAAGTAGATTAGATTGATACTTGAATAGATGCATTGGTAAATGAACAGATGTCTGGATCAATGAACAAATGGGGAGACTAATGAAGAGACAGATGATAGATAGATTTTTAGATGGGCTTTACTGATGCTGTGTGCAACTGATGTATTTTTTAAAGAAACCTATTAATGATTGCTTGCATACTACTGAATACCTACAAAACTGAAAGAGACATAGCAAAACTGTCCAAAATCTGTTTAATGGAGTGATCAACTCTCTGATACATTTAACCATGCAATGAGCTTGGCCTCTGTGTTGTTCTTGTTTCAGCTTTGAGTGTAGGATTGGGTTTCTATCAGAATTTCTTCCAAGGCAGTAGAAATGTTCAAGTCTACTAACTTTTATGCACCATGCTTTAATACCTTAAAATATTTAGTGTAAATTTTGTTGTTCTGTATCAAATCTGGGTTCAGTTAGGTACTCCTTACTCCAGTTTTAACACTTTGCAGTACCCAAGATCCTTGCCTGTATATGGAAAAATCCTTTCCACATCTCATACCATTTCATGTGGTATGTCATCTGAGTACATAATACATGAGAAATGATTTGCTTATTCTTGGAACCAACCCTTAAAACCTGGAAGCTTAATGCAGAAGATGGCTCCTTACTCCGAACATGTCAGAGATTGTGAACTAATCACTTAAATAAACTGCAAGTAGTTTAGCAAGGAGAATGAAGTGGTTAAAACTGAAAACTTTAATCTTCATATATTCAGGCATTTGATTCAGAGTCTATTATTAAAGTAAAAACACATTTGCATTATAGTAGCACAGTGCAAACATATAAAACAAAAACAGCCTAAATTTAAGCCAGTGTTGAAAATAATAAAAATGAAAGGCAGTGATGCCAGAAAACTGAAAGTGTGTGCCAACACCAGAAATCTATACTTTAGTTTAACTAAACCATTCTTAATAAATTATATTCTGGAAACCTCACAAAAGAGAATTCAGTGTTACAAGCCCACAGCCTACAAGATAGTGAGCTCCAGAGAACAGACACAAGGTAGTAAAAGAAATGTTTCCCTGGGGATTCCAAATTATCTGTGGAACTAGTAGCAGCCCCTGTCCGGAAGACTGAATTCTTGTCAGCCAGGAAATAGGAAATCATGAGTTTTTTCAAGGCAGAGAGGATCCACGCTAAGTTCTATGGGGAAGAGCTAAGATTTTAAATACTTGCTGAACCACTACTAGCCACCAGTGTAATTTGCATAGTACAGCTGTGATATGATCATAATGTGATGTATTGGCCACCATCTTGCAATAGAAAAAGGAAATAATCATGAAGTTCTATGCAGAGAGCATTGCAGTAGTCAGGCCATAAAGCTTCCAGGCCATATATTACAGTTTCTTTCTCAAAACCTGGAATCAGATGCCTAATACAGAAAATGCAACCACTGACTCCTGGTCATCAGTGTCAGCATATTATCTTGGAATACTCCAAAGCTATACACCCAAGCCATTCATTACACTCTATTGCCTTGATGAAATAAGAAAGGAGATAATAGGGCACATGGGATGAATGACCAGTGACATGTATCTATATCACTTCAGACTTAGCCAAATGTAGCTTAGGGTGATTCTCACTTAACAGAATACAATCAGACATTCAAAATACTAAACTTATGCACAGAGTTCTAAGAAATGAAGAGGTAAATCAGAATATTCTTAATGTTTGTACTCCTCTCCAAACTAGGACATCTCTAAGAGAAACATATACATGGTGTTTAATAAAGAAGTTAGGACTGAATTCTACATTATCACCTCTCATGTTAAGAGGTATCACAAAAGAAGCAAATTAATTTCCAAGGAAGACTGATAATATTCTCCAGTGCTACACCTTTTGTCCTGGCCCAAAGTTGTAAAGTGCCACCACCCAGGATTATCTGACTGGGGATTTCCCAGTTACTTTTTTACTCTTAGTCATAAGAAAAATAAGCTAGATAATTCTAAACATGAATAGCAGTGTGAATTGGAAAAGTCTGGCCAGTTAGAGGTGTATACTAGACACGTTTCACTATTTAGCAATAAATACCCAAGCATTTAGTAAATTAGTAAACAGAAGATCAGCCACAAGATTTTTAAAATTAAATAAGTAAAGCTAGTGTAATTAAGAATTAATTAATTAATTAATTAATTAAGCAATACAGTTAGTTAAATATGCATAGAAATATAAACTTGTACAAAGGAAACAGAAAATAATCGCTTTGAACAAATATCTTACGAGAAAGAAAACATTTGGTCCTTGATCCCCTGGTCCTGAAAGTACCACCCCTAGAAACCTACTCGCGTTCAGCTTCCAACCAGTTGCCACTTCACTTATCTGTACCTTGATCAAAAAATTAAAACCCACTACACTTTCTGCTGATCAACTCCCTGTCGAGTGCCTACAAAAAATCAGCTGATGCTATTGCTTACCCCGTCTCAATACTAATCAATCGAACCATAGTAGAAGCTAAAATTCCCACCATCTGGAAAATATCCTATGTAATCCCACTTCACAAAGGAGGCAGCTCTACTGAATTCTCCAATTATAGGCCAATAGCTATACTCTCTCCACTTGCAAAGATTATGGAAAAATGTATTTATAGACAACTCATGTACCACCTAATCCAGAGTCACCTTATGGCAGACACTCAGCATGGCTTCCGTCCTCATCACAGCACTACTTCAGCCCTCCTAGCCATTACCAACACCATAAACCATAATCCCAATAATAATTATATATCCTCAGCCCTCTTCTTTAATCTTTCCAAGGCATTCAATATGGTTGATCACCAACTTTTAATCCACACCCTGCAAATATTCTGTCTAGATACTAGAGCCCTTCAATGGTTTCAATCCTACCTGAATGGTCGACAGCAGACTGTCTTCTGGCAGCACAAACTCTCTAATCTTCTACCTAACTCCCTTGGAGTACCACAAGGCTCTATACTAGGGCCCTTGCTGTTCTCCATCTTCATTAATGACCTTTATACTGTCACCCCAAAAGTCAGCTGTATCCAATATGCTGATGACTCTACTCTGATTTGCTCGGCCACATCTCCAATAGAGTTATGGTCAACTACCCAGACCACCTTTAATACAATAGAAAACTAGCTTTCTGAACATCATCTGATCCTAAATCCCAAAAAACGAAAATGCTGTTATTTTCACCGACACTTAGGTCTACCGCTTTCATCTTTACCATAAATTCAAATGATGGCATAACAATCTCCCCTGACCCCTCTACAAAACTATTAGGTGCCATCATAGATAATAATCTAAAATTCGACCTACATGTTAACCAAACTATCAAAAACTATCAAAACCATCAATAAAAACTAGGGTCACTTTACAGAATAAAAACCTTCCTAACTCCTCCAGCTAAAATTGCCATAGCTCGCTATCACCTTCTTTCAACCCTTCTGTATGCATCCCCTCTACTCTCGAATTTAAACAAGACTGTCCTTAACAAACTCTCAATTTGCTACAACCACATTGCCAGGTTTGCCACTGGGCTGCCTTTTAGGACACATCATTGCATCAATCTAAATCTGCTTGGGTGGCTTGAACTACCCAGCCTAATCCAGTATAACCAACTGATTATGGCCTATAAAATCCTCTATAATCTGGACAATACTCCTGCACTTAAAAATATTATCACCCACTGTAACAATCCTAGACCACTTCGATCCTCTAACAAACTACTAATTCAGACTAGCAAAATTAATAACACAGCCGGTGACTCTCTCTTTGCAAACTCTGTAAGTAGACCCTGGAACTCTCTTCCAGCTGATATTACCTTACTTTCTACCTTAGGTCAGTTTAAAAGTAGACTCAGACAACATTTGGCACTTAACTGGCTATGTCAATGTATCAAGCCTGGTTAACTCTCTCTAGAATGTGTAAAAATCTGTGTAATTTAATTTAATCCTGACTTACACTCAAGATTAACTCTAACCTGTGGAACTTGTTTAACTTTCTTACTTATGTAATCACTGTAAATAGTCTGTTTGTAATATGTAATGCTGGTATTATGTAATGCTATATCAGCTTACCCTTGGAGCTTTTCTCCCCGGGCCTTCGCTGAAAATGGACATGCATCCAGTTGGACTATCCCAGTCAACAAATGTAAAATAAATAAAAATAAAAATAAAATTTGTTCACAGTTTATCTTTTTTTCTGGCTATCACTTAACTAAAAGTACTGAACCATAAGCCACACATTCTAAATTGTTGGAAGACATCACAAGCAGAAACATAAATGTAGAAATAAACCCATGTGTCTGTATAATACAATATCCAGGGTAATTCTTTCTGGTTTTAATGTAGATTCTATTGTTCCTTCAGCTGTTTGTTTTATATCTTCACCATACAGAAACCACAGATGCAATTAAACACAGTTTCACATTTGCCTGTTAATGAGTTTGCTTTCCCACTCTTGCATATCTGTCCACTTAGCAGAATCATCTAATTACACATTTACAGTTTTCAGCTTACTGAACTAGCATTTTTATAAATCATATGGCAGAAGAATTACAGTTTCTAATTCATTCCTGCTATACAAGTGTGACACCCCACCTCTGGGCCATTAATCAAGGAGCCTCATTCCTCACCACTGACACCAGTGGGGAATGTTCACTGGGAGGATGACAGGTATACACATAGTATCTCCTATCTCCAGATGCAGCTGTCTGCATCAATCATAATCAAGCACAGAGTTAGAGATCTCAGATGAGTGCCCAACCCAAGACCTCCAGCAGCCTTTCTGTCCAACCAGTGTTTCATGTCCCTGCACAAGTAGTTAACACACACTCTTGGAGATTTGATTTATACACACACACGCACACACACGCACACACACACACACACACACACACACACACACACACACACACACACACACACGCACACACGCACACACACACACACACACACACACACACCTGAGAAAGGCTGGCACAGGTTTACCAACTATGCCCCCTTCTGCCCAGACTGTAAGGTAGTTATCACCACCACCAGATACTCCTGCCAGCTACCTTAAGGCCCTTACAAGGGTAGCCAATATATCGAGTGAAATTAATATTAATAGAAATGGTAGTTTGACCAAAAGCAAGGCTATTAGGAGTGACCCACACAGTGTCACCAAATAAATATGCAAATACTCTCAAAACTTAAATGTCTTTACAAAGATCAGCCACAATGAATGGTTTAAAAATATTTAACAATGAAAAATAAAAGAAGAAGAAATACTAAGTATATATTCACAGTGATATTAAAGTTTAAAATCACAGGAAATATTTAAAATAACTTTGAATAACAGGCTCAGACAAATAAAGAAAACAGTATCTAAACTAAGCTTCACTATATTCCTGACTGAATCTAAGAGAGTTACTATTCCCTACTTACTTAATAGAGCAAGGCAAATAATGTGGTGAATGGTCCTTCTTGTTGTCAGGCCCAAGACAGAATACAGAATGCTCAATCTCACTAACAGACTTCTTAAAATAATATCTAAAATATGACTTCTGGGGTAGCATGATAGCTTGCAGAATGACACCACTTCTGGTCATCTGACTTCTAGTTCCCATGCAACCCCCCGTTGCTGTAATCTGGCAGTATTTAGCACTTATCTGTAAAAATACACACACAAGGGCTTCTGTTCAGATCTGTGGCAGGTGCAGGAAGTCATAAAACAATTTCATACCTCCACGCTTCCACAGTAGGAATTAGTTCAACCCAAAGGCAATACAGAAAGCTTCCTAGTACAGACTTTGCGTCTCTGCATTGAAACCTGTGAGATAGCATCTTTATGGCCTAGCCCGTAAAGTGATTTAATTTCAGATATATTTTAAAGTTTGCTGGACTGAGGTTAAATTTCCAGTTTCCTCTGTTTAAACATACACATTTCAACAGTTACAATAGTGCATGTACATTTCTGTTCTCTCCAGTAGGGCACACTGTGGATACATTTCAAACACAAGCACATTGCAAATACCTTTTCAACACAAATATTTGTATAAATCAGTTTGATATACAAGACATACAGTTCTAATACATTTGTAACACAAGCATCTTGTATAAATCAGTTTGATATTCACAAATGACATATAATTATTTACAAAATTCCAGCTAGCTGTGTTGGCAGTACCTCCTGTCATCACACCTCCCCCCTTTGATGATCAAGCTAGTTTTTGAAGTGCCTCTTGAGAAACATTGCTTAAGAGGAATGGAGTCTATCTGGATCATTCCTAACCTAAAGTCTAACCACAAAGCCTTTTTCAGTTATGTCAGAAACCTCCATGGCAAAGCCCAGGTTTGTTCCAAATTAGCTCTTAACGGTACCACTTACACTGATCCTGTTGACTTAGCCAACCTGCTAGCAGATACGTTCAGTGCAAACTTCACCCCCTGTCACCCCCCAAAGGTCCATTCAACATCCTCGATACGTTCGCCGCATCTAACATCTCCATAGATCAAGTGCTAAAGGCCCTATCCAAGGCAAAGAAAACAGCTTCTATGGGACCTGATAGTATCCCAGGCTGTATTCTGCAACATCTCCAGCAAGAACTAGCCTCGCCATTGAGCACCCTATTCAACCATAGCCTAAGTAAAGGCTTCATTTCAGCAGAGTGGAGAACTGCTATTGTCATCCCTTTGCACAAAGGTGGTGCCACTACTGACCCTGGAAACTATCACCCCACTAGCTTGGCAAGTCTGATCTGTAAGGCCATGGAGCATATTATGGACCTCATAAACAAGCACATAGGCAATCTCCAAGCACTTGGCCCCACCCAATTCAGATTAATCAAGGACATATCTTGCAGGTTGAACCTGGTTGACTTTTCTGAGACTGTCACCAAGGCAGTGGATGAGAGAAGGTAATTTCATACAGCTTAACTCTACTTGGCCAAAACCTTTGACACAATCCCCCACTCAGGCATCATTGAAAAGATAATACAACTTGGAGTAAATCCCTATCTCATCAGGTGGGTGGCCAACTGGCTCACAGGGTCAAAATAGGTGCCATCACCTCTGACAGCAGACCTGCCACTAGTGGTGTCCCCCAGGGATCTGTCCTGGGAACCTTATTATTTGGCATCTACTTCTCAGTGGTCCAGGCAAAGACAAAAGACCTGTGGCTGACCAAGTTTGCAGATGACTGTAAGTTGGGTGCTGTCATTGACTCCCCAAATGAAGTTAACATACTTCAAGAGGTCTCACAGCAAGAAATGACTGGTGCCAAATCCATGGCCTTTAGTTAAATGCAAAAAAAATGTATTATCATACCATTTAGCAAAAACACAGCCCCTCCTGATTACCATATTAATGGCAACCCCTAAGCACACAAAATGTGGTGAGAGACCTGGGTACACAAGTCAACAACAATCTCACATTTGACAATCATGTAGTGGCAGTGGTCAGAAAAGCCTTTTACTTGCTTCATCTCATAAGTAAAGAGATTGCATCCAGAAATAAGGAGGTTATAACCTCTCTGTACTCCTTCCTCATTAGGCCAATAATTGAGTACAATGGCTCATTTGGTATATACCTCTCCAAACACCTGCACCAACTGGACAGGCCACAGAAATACCTCACAAACAGAATCCACAGCTTCCCAACACCTGTCCTATGTGGACAGATTCCTATCACTATCACTCTACTCTGTATCATACAGATTGCTCAGAGGTGATCTCTGCCTCACCTACAAGGCAATCTTAGACTCTGCTTTATTAGAGATGCTCCATATTCATGTCTAACACCTTGCGTAGTACCCAATCAAAAGGCTTAAATCTAATATGTGACACTAACAAAACCTGCTAGAGAGACAGGTTTGTATCCCAGAGGCTGCCCAATCTCTGAAATAGATTCCCAATACATGTCAAACAAAGTATATCACTGACCCTCTTCAAGTGCAACCTTGATGAGTGGATGGGTGACCACAAATTTGCCCCAGGGGTTCTACCTGTGTCCCTCATTGAAAGGGGTGACAGGTGCTGATTGAGGTTTCTTTTTTGCCTACAGCAAATACTTAGCACAAGGGCCTCCCTGTCATGGTAAGGCTTCATATTAACATGGTACAGTCTGCTCCCCTGCCTCCTGCCTAACAGTTCTACCATGTAGGTAACATCACTGACCTTCCTTACCACTTTCAAGCGTCCCTCCCAAGCTGCCTGCAGCTTATTTCGTCTGACAGGAATGAGAACCATAACCTGCTTCCCCATAGCATATTCTCTTATTCAAGCATTCCTGTCATACCAGACCTTTTTCCTGCTGTTGGGTCTTGTCTTGAGATTTAGGACATATGCAACAACAGATTCCTTGTGGGATTCACACTCACCCTCCCACTTATCGCAAACCGAATCTAGAGGTCCCTTCACCCAATGCCCATACAGCAACTCAAAGGGTGAAAAACCTGTGGATTCCTGGGGTACCTCTCTGTATGCAAACAGCAGATGGGGCAAATTCTTTCCCCATGGTCTCTTAAACTGGTCTGCAAATGCCCATTGCATGGTCCTTAGTGTAGAGTTTAACCTCTCCACAAGACCATTAGTTTGGGAGTGGAAAGGGATGGTCTTTAGATGCTTTACCCCGCAGTGCTTCCACAGACAAGCCAGCAGGTCTGACATGAAATTGTCACCTCTGTCAGTCAGTATTTCTCTTGGGAAACCTACCCTGTTGAAAATCTTTAACAAAGCATTTGTCAACTTTTCTGCCTTGGAGGGCAGAGCCACATATACTTCTTCCCTGTGGAGCTCAGGGTACTCAGCAGCCCGACAATATCCATAACTATCCTGTGAAATGGCTCCTCAATCACATGCAAAGGCACCAAAGAAGCTTTGACCTTGTCTGCTGCCTTGCCTACTTTTTGGCACTGCTCACAGATCCTGCAGTACCCTGTTACACTCCTTGCAATCCCAGGCCAATAAAAGTTCTGCATAATACGTTTCTTGGTATGTCTTATGGCCACATGACCTGCAAAGGGAATGTCATGGGCTATGGCTAGAAGTGCCAGATGGTCGGCTCTGGGCACTACCAACTACTGTATTCTCTCACCCTCTAGCCCTCCCTCAGGGGTCCATTCTCTATACAGTAACCCTTTGTTCCAGTACACTGAATCCTCTTTTCCTTGAGAATCAGGCACCTCCCTAGCTACCTCCCTCAAGCCTTGTAATGTAGGGTCTGAGAGTTAAACCCATCTCAACTTTTTCTTTGTAATCCTTCCCAGCTCCCCTTCCACAGGAAGTGTGGTATCCTCTGTCAGTGGTGCCTCACTGTTAGCCTAAGTGCTACTACTCACCTTTGCCCTTGCAGTCACCAGTACCCATCAGCAGCTGTGTCTCACCCTCAGTCTCACTGCTCCTCCCTGAAGTAGCCACCTCACCAGTCCTAGCTTCAAGTGTGTGGTCTGTCTGGGATCCCCAGGCTTCCAGACCGACATGCCTGTCTCCAAGCCTGACTGTATGTCATTGCATGCACACATGATACTGCATTATCAAAATCCTTCCCTATCAGGACATCTGCAAGGATATCTTCAAACATACCTACTTGCTTCCTTCCATTTCCACCCTCCCAGTCAAAGTGAACACTAGCCAAACGTATTTGGAATGGGGTCCTTCATAAAGCTCTGACTGGAGTACACTGCCCAAGCAAGTAGTGCTCCTCTTTAACCATTGCAGGCTTCACAATGGTTAGGTCAGAGGCTGTGTCTCTCTTAGCAGTGGCCTGTTTCCCATCTACTAAGATAAGACATAACCTCTTGTGGTAGTCTTTTACCCTTGTTGTCTCCAGACAACTTACCACTGGCATTCTCGTATTCCCACTTGCTGACTCCCCAACCTTTTTTCGCCACCTTACCTCAGTAAACATCTCTATGATACATGGCCCCACTGGTTACATATAAAACATTTAACCCCTGATCCTGGCCTTGTACCTGAACTAGTGGCTTCTCCTGTGGCTTGTGGACTCTGTTGAGGTGGTTTAGGCTGCCAACCATTAGTTCTCTTAGATCTATGTGTAGCACTGGGTATCCCTTTCCTGAGCAGTGATGCCCTGCTTGCTAAGTAGATGTAGATCAGAGTGTAAAGTGTGTGTGCTATGTCTTTAAGAAGCATGCGAGGCTGTGCATGCACATATAAATTCCAGACACTTGCAATCCCTAGTGCTATTTTGTGGAAAGAGCATGTATGATTGTAGTAGTTTGTATATAAGTTACTTAGTCATGGTAAATAGGCCTCTACAGTGATGTATTTGTATAGAATAAAGCTGCTTAAACAGAACCCATGAAGACTCATTTATTCCTGTACCAACATGAAAGCAACATGGTGTCAGAACCAGGATGGAGAAGAGAAGAACATTTGGAGCCATGAGATGTAAAGACGACAGCGAAGGCAAAACCGAAAGAAAACAGTACAAACACAACCAGAAAGAATCAAAGGTAGTGAAAAATAAAACAAATTATTTACTAATGATTCTATTGTTACTACTGTTCTCATAAAAAAAAAAAAAAAAAGATTTTTTGTTACAATTAATGTTTTTATAAATATGTATTACATTTTGAACTATGTAGTACTCCCTCCCTCCCATATTTAGTACTGAAAGTAATCAATGCCTTACTTACTACATAGCTGGTATTATTTGTTTTTTCTTAGATTTGTATTACCTGACCTGGACTAATATCTTTGTATTTTTGCACATTGCCTGTATCATAAGTGTTTTTGTATGTATTTCTATAACCTTGCTTTAATCTGTGGAGCTTTTCTCCCCGGGCCTCCACTGAAAATGGACTTTGATCCAGCTGGACTAGCCCGGTCAACAAATGTAAAATAAATAAATAAATAATACTTGATGCAAATTGGCAAGAACGGGCATTACAAGGGCACAAACCGCATTATCAGGCAAGTAGAAAGTATAAAGGTTTGTTAACTAAAGAAAATGTTTGAGACAAAAGTATTTGACAAGGCAATTGACTTTAAAGTACAAAACAAGGATGTTTAATGCAAAATGAGCAAGTTTAAGACAGAACGAGTGTGTTTAAGGCAGAATTGGGCATGTTTAGTGTAAAGTGAACACAAAGAAAGTACACTGGGCATAAAAAAGGGCTTAAACGAGCAAAAAGAATAGAATAAGAAAAAGTAAAAGAGCACAGTAAGCAAAAATGAAGCAAGGCAATTGCTTGTGGCAAAGCACTGTGTTTGGGCATAACTATGACTTCATATTGTATCAATGGTGTATTTAAAGTTATTCAAAGTATCTCAGAGTGTGTAAAAGTGCTTATGTGTGCTTATTACTGTGCATGTATTTCAGAGTTCACTGTGTGCAAAGTGCAACTATCTCGTGTAATCCAGTCAAAGCATGGTTATTTGAAGAAAAGTTCTTGTGCTGGGTGTGTCTATTTGCAAAGTGCTGCCACTACAAAGTGCTTTTTGTACTGTAAAGAGTTGCCTAGCAAGGTATCGCTATTTTAGGAACATTTCAGTGTATTGCATGTAGTCATTTGCAAAGTACAAATACTTCAAAAGATATTGAATCTGGGCAACAGTAGTTGATTTATTCACATTGTACAGTTGCTTGATATGTTTCTTGCATTGATGAAAAAAAGTGTTTCTTACGAGAGATCACAAGAGTATTACAGTGCTCGTAAATTCCTCAGTTGCATCATAAAGTTCTCGAATGTTTCTTGAAGTGATGACTTTGACAAATGATGGTGTATGACTGTAGCATTCCTGCCTTTATCAATATAGTTCCAAGTGACTACTTTAGCATTTCTGCCTTTACCAATCGAAGATTTCATAAAGCATCACAAAGTCTGAGAAATTATTCACCAAAGCTCCATAAAGTATCGAAAAGTTTGAAAAAGCTATCTGCAAAGTTTTGTAAAGCATTGCTAAATCTTAAAGCACAATAAAGCATCGAGAAATCTCAAAAGCCATTTCGCAAAGTACAGTAAAGTATCGAAAAATTTTAGAAGCTATTTCGCAAAGTACAGTAAAGCATTGAGAAATCTGAAAAGCTATTTCGTAAAGTGCAATAAAGCATAAAGTAGCCCAAGAAGTTTATTTTGCAAAGTCCAGTTAATTGAGAGCAATACAAGATTGTTCATTCACACAATTCTGATAAGCTTAAACAGAGAAAGTATAAGTAGAACACAAAAGTATTGAACAAATTGTGTTTATGCCAATTATTTGCACGTGTGTGTGTATATCCATGAGTATTTGCAAGACCCTTCCCTGGTATGTGTTAATACGTCAGATGGATTTTAAAAACCTCAACCGCTTCTATTTTATCAGAATATTGCAGAAAACTGGAAAATATTTGAACATGAGTACAATATTTTCACACAAGCAGCTTATGCAGATAAAGAGGCACATACCAAGGCATTCATTTTGCTAAATCTAGCAGGCTCTGATGCCATAGAAAGAGAACATTAATTTGTATATGCACCAGCAGTGTATGAAGTTGAAGGTGCAGATCGCCATATTGTTGTGCAAGTAGAATCAAGGGAAGACCCTGAGTGTTTGAAGCGTAAGTTCAGAGAAATATATAACCCCTAGATGAACATTACATTAGAGAGGAATTTATTTTACACAAGAGATCAGAAACCCGGGGAAATATTTGCAGCTTATATAACTGACTTAAGAAACAAATCTAAAATAAATAAAATAAAATAAATAAAATAAAAATGTGTCGGTTTGGTGATTTGAAAGATGAGCTGATAAAGGACAGATGTGTGGGGTATTAATAGTGCTACAGTGAGAAACATTTTACTTTGTGACAGATATTTGACATTAAACAAAGCAACAGATTTGTCAGATCCATGAGGTGACAGAAAGACATACGAACATGCTTGCGAGTGAGAAAAGCATGGTTTCAGTAAGCTCCAGAGCAAACGTAATAGTATGCAACATGTGGCAAACAGAAACAGGCTTAAGCAAAGGGCAGCCACAGGGGTTTCCAAAGAAGGTACGAAGGTTTCCAGAAAGTTCCAGAAAAGTACAAGCTCCACTGCCAGCTCAGTGCAACACAAATGTGAGTCAGCAAAACCCAAGTCTAGCTTTATTGTTAACTGTCACAATTGTGGTGCAAATCATGAGTCTAAAAGAGAGAAGTGTTTAGCATATGGTCAGCAATGCCACAAGTGTAAAAAAAGGAACCATTTACAAAAGTTTTGCAAATCAAGTAAGCCTCACTTAGTTGTAAAGAAAGGTCACACAGAAAAGCAAGTTGATCAAGTAGAGCCAAAACAGTCAGCTTTCTATGAGGATGGTGTATCAGTACTTGGAGAAAGAGTAGATGCAGTAAACTTATGAACAAGGAGTGAAGTGTTTTGTACAGTTCATATTAATGGAAAATACACAGAGCTCAAAGTAGACAGTGGGCTAAAGTGTAATGTTATATCAGCAGACACGTTTACAAAAGTGAGAACTAATGAACAACTCAATGTGACCAGCAGTGCAAGATTTATTGCGTATGGAAATGAAGAAATGCAAACCAAAGGTTCAGTAATATTTTCATGTTATTTGGCTGAGAACTGTTGCAACTTGTTATTCTATGTAGTCCAATGACCAGTGCAATCTTTACTAGGTATGAAAGACTGTTTGAGAATGAATCAGCTTTTTTGTGCTAAAGAAGTTCATCATGTGAGTGCAGTTCCAAGTTCAAGTTTTTCTGAAGCCATTTTCTCAATGTATGCTGATGTTTTCAATGACAAATTGGGAAAGCTTCCAGTTGTGTATTCCATGAAGTTAAATCCTGAGGTCACTCCAGTAGTCAGACCAGCAGGAAGAGTTCCAATGGGCCAGACCAGTAGCCTATGCATCTAGGAAACTTACTCAAACAGAGATGCATTATGCTCAAATTGAGAAAGAGCTTTTGGGAATAGTTTTCACATGTTCCAAGTTTCACAATTGTATTTATGGTCGAGCTGTTCAGATTGAAACTGATCATCAGCCTCTTGTTACCATTCTAAAGAAGCCTATGCTTTCCGATCCAGTGAGATTACAAAGAATGATGCTCAATTTACAAAAGTACAATTTCAAAATGGTCTACACTAAATGTAAATTGCTCCATCTGGATGATACCATATCCAGATTGCCTAGAAGTACAACAGAACAGTTTGATGCTGAAACGTTTGACTTTGATGTAATGTCAGAGCATAATTTTTCTACCACTAGACTTGATGAGTTGAGAGATCACACTATGACTGATCCAGTTTCAAAAGAGCTTAGTCACTACATCAGTGTCAGATGGCCATCAAAGCAATCGAGTGCACCACCTGAGGTGCAATCGTATTTTCCTTACAGAGATGAATTGCTGATGGAAGATGGCATTATTTTCAAAGGTCCTAAAATTGTTGTCCCTGCTTCTTTACAGCAATAATATATTCAGAGTTTGCATTGTGGTCACCCAGGTTTATTATCCCCTAAGAGAAGGGCAAGAGAACTAGTATTTTGGCCTTCATTATCAAAATACATCGATAGACTTTTTTTTTCTTGTTCAGTATGTAATAGTACCAGAGTGCATTTGCAAAAAGAACCATTTCAGCTAAATCCAATACCTAAACTACCTTGATCAACTGTAGCAACTGATATCTCTGAGTGGAACAATCAGCACTATTTGGTTTTGGTAGACTCTTACTCAAATTGGTTTGAGACTGATCTGCTACCAAACTTAACTTCAACAGCTGTTATCACTAAGTTAAAACATCATTTTTCAGCTCATGGTAGTCCACACAAACTTTATTCTGACAATGGTACTCAATTTACTAGCCAGTTGTTTCAGAAACTTGTAAGAGAATGGGACATTGTACATGTCACTAGTAGTCCTGAATATCCTCAATCCAATGGTCTAGCTGAATGCTCAGTACAGAATGCAAAGCAATTACTTGAAAAGTCAAAGCGTGACAATACCGATGCATTCTTGAATCTACTTAATCTCAGAAACATATCTCGTGATGATATTCTTGGCTCACCTGCTCAAAGACTACTTTCCAGACAAATTAGAACTACGCTACCTATTTCATTAAGTTTGTTACAGCCTAACTCTAAGAACAATAAAACCATCAAGGCTCAATTGTTGAAAAAGCATAATATCCAGAAATCTAGTTAAGACAGAACAAACAGATTACTTTCTTCATTGAGCGAAGGAGAAACAGTACAAATCTGTGATGCAAACTCTAAATCAAAGAATGAGTCAGACATTGTTTCCAGACCAGAATGTGTTTAAAAGTCTGATTCTGTTCCGGAAAGTAATTTGAACATTCCACAGGTCAACCATTTTGCAGAGACTGTCCCAGTTGCTAAATCTGATTCCCAATTTTATGTCACACTATATGGATGAGTTTCTAAGCCTAATGTGAAATACACATCAACATGGACTTGATTGTATATACATATGTGTACTTAGTATTGTATAATGCATGTCTTTAGATTATCTGTGATTTCTGCATACTAAATAACCTCATGACAAATTGCATGATCGATTTCTCAAAGGAGTTTGTAGATAAGAGTGTAATGCGTGTGTGCTATGTCGTTAAGGAGCATGTGAGGCTATGTGTGCATGTATAAATTCCAGATACATGCAATCTCTAGTGCCATTTGGTAAAAGCAGCCAGTGAGTGAGCATGTATGATCACAGCAGTTAGTTTGTATATAAGTTACTTAGTCATAGTCAATAAGCCTCTGCAGTGATGTGTTTGTATAGAATAAAACTGTTTAAACAGAACCCATAAAGACTCATTTATTCATGTACCAACATGAAAGCTACAGTAGAGATCCCCATTTTTCCCCAGCTCATCTGCGGTGTTGCATTCCTTATCTGCCAATCAGATTCTCATGTCCTCACACAAAATGCTAAGGGCTTGTTCCCTCACCAAAAGGTCTGCCAGCTTCTCAAAAGTGGCAGCCTGACACCCACTCACCAACCTATGAAAATAAGTGCTTAAGTCAGCAATATAATCACACACACTTTCATCTGCCTTGCATCTATGCTCACTAAACTTTTTTCTATAAGCTACAGGTGTTAATGTAAACACTCTAATAAACATTTCTTTACTTTGTTATAGTCTAACCAATCAATATCAGACAATTTAAAAACTGCAGTTACAGCTTGACCATGGAGTAAGGTGGTCAGGAATCGAACCCAGACCCCTTGGTCAGCATTATACTGTTTATGTACCCTTTCAAACATATGAATAAAACTATGAAAATTATTACCCTCTGTAAAGTGTCAAAGAAATTTACTAACCTTTATTGCTTCTGGGGTTTGGTTATTGCCTTCTCCATTACCTCCATGACCTTGGCAATAAGTCAGCATCTCTCTCTCATGTTGCCTTTGCCTCTCATTTTCTTCAGCCTCCAAATACTGCAGTCTCTCTGCTGATTCTAATTCCATTTTTCCTCCTGGTGCAGTCTCTCTGCTGATTCTAATTCCAAGTGTTTGGCCTCCAGTTTAAGTCTCTTTAACTCCTGATGGATGTTTAAATCCTCTAAGGAAAAGATGAACTGTCTTGTTTCTGAGAGCTGCAAATCTCCATTAACAGATTGGTTATCCTCCTGGTTGCTGGTATGAACAGCAGCTGTTATTAAGGCAGCAATCATTTTCCCTTCAGCCAGATTGGCATGAACCAGCCCTTTGGCTTGGCATATCTCAGCCAACTGGCTCCTTGTCAGCTTGCCATACTCCTCTGCTGACATCTTTGCCTGCTTTTCTTGACTAACTAAGCTAACAAAAGTAAATAAATAAAACTATTGTGATATGAAACTCTGAATATTCACCATGTGGTTGCT
This sequence comes from Protopterus annectens, assembly GCF_019279795.1. Classification (NCBI taxonomy): domain Eukaryota; kingdom Metazoa; phylum Chordata; order Ceratodontiformes; family Protopteridae; genus Protopterus; species Protopterus annectens. The sequence continues at coordinate 409,303,274 of NC_056734.1, read as the reverse complement.
TGTGAGTGCAAACACACACACACACACACACATACACACACACACACACACACACACACACACACACACACACACACACACACACACACACACAATTTCCCAGTCATTTATTGCTTAGTTGACTCATTGTGATATTATGAATGAAGGAATAAATAGCCACAGTAATATATTTTAAATTGTTGATGTCAGACACATACAGTGCAGACCACTGCAACCCCTATACAAATGCAAACACACACACACACATATGCAACTAAGTAAAATAATACATAATATGACATTCAAGTGGCTGGCTGGCAGTGTAACCAGGTTAATCATGATAATATTTAAAAATATATCCTGTTGACAGCATTACTATACATTTCTGAGTTCATCTACTTTTGAATCAGGCTGTCTGAGTCCCCTTATGCCTGAAGCAAAGTGCTTTATTGGGAAATTTTGCACTATAGTTCATCTTGCAACCCAAACAGCCCCTACTGAGATATAGTTTTATGTTCCTAAAATGGTAATAGGAACTGGAATAAGGCACAATCTCCTTATTCTGTTTGCAGATGTACATATAAAGACTTGACATTTTTAAAAATATCCTAGCTGACTCTTAATGGAAATAAGTTTTGAGTCCAAAAGTTGTAACGTTTACAACTTTTTAAGGAAAACAATAAGTAAATAATGCAACTAAAGAATATATATATGTATATATATATGTATATATATGTATATATGTATATATATATATATATATATATATATATATATATATATATACATATATATACATATATATATACATATATATATACATATATATATATATATATATATATAGATATATAGATATATATATGTATATAATTTGGAGGTCTGTAGCACAGAAGTCCAGTAATATGAGCCACTTGTGCAGACATGCCCCGGGATTCATGAAGCTTGCACCAGGTGCACGCATAGCGTAGGCGTTATAACGCCAAATATGGCCGCCAAGCGATTCAGGTACGATCCAATTCAACGTGCACTACCGGCGTACGCCAGATCTGCGCAGCCCCCGGCGTAGGTATGCAAATCACCCCATGTGCAGTGTTGCACCATGCAAATGAAGGCATATAGCGATTCATGAAGTGGTGCAGGCGTAGCGTAAGCCCACGGAAATGTAAACCAAAAAACACGGTTTACATTTTCCCAAACATAACATTGGAGCTATGGAAGAGGGCCAGACCCAGGTATCACAACGTGAACATATGCCAATGACGAAATACACAGCCAATGGCATAAGAAAAAGATGCATAACATGTAAATAACAACATTTAATGTCATGTCCACAGTAACGCACAGCAGAACCGCAGGGCATGTGTGCGGAAGCTGTAACATAAAGAAATAATATAAAAATGTCATATAATCGCAACGTAATAGAAATCAGGTTTACAGCATAACACACAGTGGTAGGCATGGAACACCACAACCAAGGTGCAAGGGTTGCTAAGGGCTTGCGATAGTGTTCGGCGCGGTAACTATGAATTAGTAGTCAATGCCATGCAAATGAGGCAGATAATACTGAATCACAAATGTCCCTCCGGAGGAAGTTTGTACCATATGGCGCAGCAGTATAACACTGAGGAGTGTCTCAGAGGAGATACATGACATCAGCAGAGGGGTGTGCCACTGTAGCACTAAGCACAGTGGAGCATTGCAAATCTGGCCTGTCCGTTGCTAAGCAAAGCTGCAGGATAGGGGTGGGGAGGAATCGTTTAGCTGAGAGCACACATGGTGGCCAAAAGTACTTGTATGAGGATGAAAAGGTGCCTGAAACCCAGTAATCGGACGCACGCACCGTAAACAATAGCAGAAACAGGAAGGTCAGGGGAAGAAAAGAAGGAAATGTGGAAGTAGGGTAATTGGAGTACTAATGAGCAATCAGCACCAATCAACCCACAAAGGCCAATCAACGGCAGCTGACAATTCCGCTTGCAGAAACCTGCAAAACAGGATAGGGGAGGCATGTGAATGCAAAGAAAGGAGGGGAGGTATTGGATTGCAAAGATAGGAGACCTGACACAGCAGAGCAAAGCAAACCGACAGCAGACTGGCAGTAGCACACATAACGCAAGATACGCCAGGTCCAGGAAAGTACAAATGAAAGTAGGCTGCAGGAAGCACACCAGAAAATGGTAGGTGCAACACGCAGAAATGTAAAGGGAAGGTCAAGAGGTAATCCACGGCAGGCAAATGTAATTCAACACCAAAGGCACCACAATAGTAGTTCTGGCAGTAAAACACATAACATAACCTGTAGCTACGAATGTACATACACACCCTATGACATCATCGGTGTTCACAGCACAATAGTATAAAGTGTGAAAGCACCCAACACACACCTGTGTACTCCCAAACACCGCACCATAGGTGTAAACACATGGGGAACTTTCAAAATGTACATGTTGGGAGCTGCCATAGCTGTGATTCATCAGCATGTGTTAGAGACTGACGGTGTTGTGGAGGATGATGCCGACAACCACCGCAGGCCTCGGAGGAGAAGGAGAGTGTTAAGACCAAGGGTAACCTACCAGGGACTACATGACCTGGAGATAGTAGAGCATTACAGGGTGGATAGGGGCATCTTACAGCAAATAGTGGAGCTGTGCCAGCCACGCCTGAGAACCAGAAACAACAGAGGGGAACCCATACCAGTGGACACGAAGGTATGTGTAAGCCTGCGAATACTGGCCACAGGTACCTTTCAAAGGCCAACTGGAGATATAATGGGTATGTCACAGGCATCAGCATCCAGGGTACTACACCAGTTCCTGGATGCCATGTTACCACATGCCAATGAGCAGATATACTTCCCCAGAACTCAGGAGGAGTTGGCCAGCAATATGCACCACTTCCACCATGTGGCACAATACCAGGAGGTATTGGGTGCGATAGACTGCACGCACATACAAATCAAGTCACCACCCAGTGAACAGGGTAGGCGCTACATAAACCGCAAGGGATTTCACTCCATCAACTGCCAGGTCGTGTGCAATGCCCAGGGCATTATCATGGATGTGTGTACTGGCAGCCCTGGAAGCTACCATGACTCCTATATCTGGCATGCTTCACAGCTGTATCAGGTATTTGTCAGGGGGGACATCCCACATGGCCATCTCGTGGGGGATGCTGGCTATGCACTGGAGCCATGGATGATGACTCCCATCAGAAATGCACACACACCCATACAAGAATGCTATAATGAGGCACACGCAAAAACCAGAATCATCATAGAGCGTGTGTTCGGGATGCTGAAATCACGGTTCCGGTGCTTGGATACATCTGGTGGAGCCTTGCAGTACTCTCCAGGCACGTGTGCCCACATCGTCATAGTATGTGCCATGCTACATAATATGATCCTGTGGAAGCAGCTGTAGCAGGGACAAGGCCCACATAGCCCACCACAATTGCCAAGGCCAGTACAGGCACAGAGGGATTCAGACCATGAACACACTGTGCCAGCCCCAGTAGGCAGACGGAGGCGTGCCCAATATGCCTACACCTTGGCAAAGAGGGAACGTATAGCACATACTCTGACCGTGTAGGCCCCTACGGACTGACACCTCTCCACCTGCACACACAGTAAAATGGATGGCACACAAACATGACCACCTGTAAATTGTAATGTATAGGTGGCCCAATGTGTGACTCCTACATAGGCAGCCCTCAAACATTGTAAACACAACAGCCAGTGGAACACGGAATGCCAACACCTGAACAGTACATGAGTCTTACAGCATATGGTGGTGCTGTGTGCCTGTCACGTTCACCGCCAGATATATATATATATATATATATATATATATATATATATATATATATATATATATATATATATATATATATATGTACACATATGCATATATATAATACAGATAGAAAGGGCAATAGAGGGATATATGGTGATATAGATGGATTCAGCAATATCTGCAAATAGAATAGATAGTTCAACGACATTCATAACATCTTGGAGGTACAAATAAATAGGATACCGCCAACCATGGAATGTGCAACATACCGACATGCGTAACCACGAGGCTGAAAGACCGATAGAACACAGTACTGGAACAGTACATCCGCGAGTAATAGTATGATGATATGAAGGGACAGTTAGTCACCGCTGCCGGTGTCACGGTCCACGTAGGTACTGTGTTCAACTGTGTCTGTGAGTGCCGTAGTCTGTGTAAGTGTGCGTTGAGGGTGCCGTGCGCGTGTCTGTGTGACTGTAATGTGTGTGTGTGTGTCCTCAACATGTGTATGTTGGTGCCAAGTCAGAGGCAGATCAGTATGGTAGGTGTGGGTATAGCTATCCGTAGGCATACGGTTACTACCTGTACCAGAGTAGGAGGGACATCCCCACCCTGGGCAGGTGTGTCCTGACATAAAAGAGTACAAAGGGCAAATGTCCGAGATGGTAGGACATAAATATGTCCCATATATAATGTAACAGTCATATTTAATAGTTATGCCTGTATGTAAGAAACTTAAATGTTACATGCAATATAAGTAGCCAAAGTCACACAACAATAGGTATGTAGTGAGGATAAAAGTATGTGCTACCTGTGTACTGACCGTGGCTACGTGTTGGCCTGTAAACACTGCTTTGTGACCCGCAAGTGTCCAACAATGACCATATGAAAAGGTGGCAACCCATGGCAAACAGGCTCTTTTAACAACACAACCACAATGACTGCAAATATCTGGGACAGAAATACAAGGGATAGCTGTCACTTATACATATCCCCTGATATATCGCTGCAATTATGGAGGTATGCAAGTAGCAAGCTCACCTGCAGATGATATAGAAATCAATTAACAATGGCCAACGTACAATCCCGTAACATAAGTCTACTAACTGTTAGCTCCCCAATTAGGGACGGAGCCCACACACATATATACGGATTATGTAGAAATGCAAGGCCCACAAACCGTATATGTTACGTACAACCACCGACATTCCCCACACTAGAAACTAAAGCAATACAAACTGTAATAGCAGCACAAACATCCAATCAGCCAATTACATCTGCAGAACCCTCAACATACCGTGTGAGAGACACAATTAAAGGCGACATGCAAAATTGCAGGCATTGTATAATGGAGCAAACAGCCATGTTACCGGTTTTGATTGCAATACTCCGTTATCAGACGTCGGGATGACAGGTACACCCACATGTTGAACAAAATACTCTACCTGTCACACACAATCCACGGGGGACATGAATCCAAACTATACCTGTCTCCATGCATAGCAGTTGTAGTTACACATAACAAAATACAATACAGACCGTCTCCCCGAAGGTAGGGCAAATAGGCAACGCCCAGGTGGAGAATCCAATTATACCCCACTGTCGCCATGTAATTGGTGAATGGAGTAGCTGCACAGCTGATATGCAGGTAATTAGTCACTCAGGAACACCAACTGGCGGGAAGAATCCACGTTTCAGGTATCGACATATATAAGGATGACTTGCCAGACATTCAAACCGTATGCTCATACTGAATAACAGTTGAAACACTGTGAGAGAGATAGAAACGAAACGCCGTAACGACAACAAGGTATGTAGAATGCCCGATATGTAAGGTTATGTATAGCATGATCTGTATCTATTAGTTTTACTGTATGTATAACCTGGTTTGCATTAATTAAATGTGTCCACAATGCATAAAGTGGGGAAAGGTATTTATGTAGTGATGTCTTGCTGAGCATACTAACACTTGTAGAATCTGTGCGTCCAGCAGTGGGACACAAGGTACACAGCACAGACACCACAAGGGATGCTACATGAGGCCATTAAACAGAACAATGCCATACAACCCACCGTCAGTGATAGGGTATGTCCAACAAGGACGTGCCATAGCAGGGGATAGTATATGTTGATATACTGTCACAGCACGCATGTGTATGGGCATATAACGTTAATGACATATGTAAGGTGGTCCCGCTGAGCAAGTATTCTTTGCAATATGGGATACTATGTGACATATGTGTAATGTATAGTATTATAGGTAGATAGGGCAGATATTCTACACAGCATAACAGGCATATCATGCATACCACAGGTATCATCTATTGGTATGTACAATAACAGGATACATATGGCCTGTAGGTATGGGACATAGTAATAGCATGATAGCTAATCTAAATGGAAGGGCTACCAAGTAACCATGCACAAAGGACATGTAATAGCTGCACAGGTGCATAGTGGGGTACTATGCAGTCTGGCAAGTCCATGTGTAAGCACAACTACAGTGTTCACACTAGTGGCACCTCTCCAGGGAAGTGTCCTGTGAAAAGCAGAGCCAGGTGTCACCTGCACCACTGCACAGTACAGCCACTGCAGTGATCCCAGGCCTACATGTGTCTCCCAACCACCAAGGGAGGTATCACATGAACAGCACTACTGAGTGTCCCTGCGTGATGTACATAGGACTTATGTTCCACAGCATGGTGAGTGTCCGGTTTGGGAATGTAACCCAGAAGCACATCCCACTCATTGTGGCGTGTGTGCACATATCCATGAGCATGTTGCTCACAGTGGCCTCTGCTTATGTTGCGTATGAGGAGTATATCCATCAATAATGTTGTGGACATGGGCCTTGTCTGATCAGCAGAGGTCACCCCTGAGTATGTAGTATGCAAATGTGTACAGATGTGGTGTCCGTAGTGCAGCCGCATATTTAAACTGTCGGAGCTCAGTAAACGTCATGGCGTGTTAATGTTGTGGCATGTAAAGCTGTAGCTGTTGTGTAAGGTACACCCTAAATGGGGTGGTGTACCCTTGAATGTGTGTAGATGTCTTGAGTGCAGAGGTACAATGGGTGCCTATGTACCAGTTACACACCCAGTACAGATAGGTGTGGCCACGTAGGAAGATATCCATGCCACAGTGGCAATACGGTAACCACAGGAGTGGGTGCGACATATGTGTGTCCTGCAAACATGTACAATGTGATATGTATGTAGGGGACTACCATCCGTGTGATAGTCAGTGGGTGAATGGTGTAATGCAAAGGTGATGTGCATGCACCTTGTGTCATGCAGCTTGATGCCATGATAGTCATATTATGTATCTGTCACACCGACACCCATATGGTCGGAGTCAGTATCAGCTGGTGGGGCAATCATGGCGCTTGGTATGTAAGGGTTCAAAAGCTAGGCAGGGAAAGTCCCCTGTGCCAGCCTGTTCCGCAGGGAAGCATATACTGAACATGAGGGGCCCTATGACTGAGGACCGTGGTATGCCAAATGTACCTGACATGAAGTAGGTACTATGGTATGCTGGCCTCACTGTGTGTCCTGTCCATGAGCCACATAGCATAACATCCTGAGACACAGGGTACGATGTGCAGGTGGATGTGTATGTTGTCAATACCAGAATGGGAAATGGTGCTGAAAGGCAATGAGAGGACAATGTAGGATGTGTGGACTCCCGTACCATCAGCAACTGCCCTGGTAACTGTATGAAAGGAGTCCACCATGTGTAGGGGCCATGCTCTGGACTTAACAAGCCCAACCCGGGTGGCAGCAGAGGACGGGAGCCCAACAATGTCTCTGAGAATGACGTCCTTGATGATGTGCCCCATAGCCATGCAGAACAGTCCAGTCAGGTGTGTAGGACTATAGTCCCACTCGTGCAATGCGGTGCCACCTGTGTGTAGTGTGATAAATGCTGCTGTGTGCCATTCAGGGGCGACAATGTCTGAAACAAGGCTATTACTGAATATGGTGGCCTAGTTGGGAGACATGTAATTCAGAGGTTGGTGGACATCACAGCCTGGGATGTTGGAAGGTGACATGGGGCCAGTGTCCCAGGACATATGGAGTGTAGGTCAGTACTGTGTAGGTGTGACCACAGGGACACCACAATGTTCATGTATGGATTGCGGCCCTGTAGTGAGTGAGAGGGTGTACTGTCAGCATTGAATCCATCCTACAGCATGTTGCCAACAATACCTGGGTCTGCAATGTTCCTGAGTGACTGTTGTATGTGACAGCAGATGTGGGTGTTGCCATCGAATACTGACATACCACCATAATGCCTGGTGGTACACCCCAGAATGTGTGGCAGTCATGTTTACGTAGCTAGTCTTGGAGTATGACCAGTGAGCCACACCACACATGGGAATGTACACCACTGTGCAACAGCCTACACCTGTTGTTGTACATCATATGTCCGTGGAACATGACCACCAGAGTGGTGTCTGTTATCTGGTGTGTACCATCATGGCTCTGTGTGGAATAGCATGATCCATGCAGTTGTGTACATGCTAATTAAGTTCACTGGGGTATGTGTCAGCATTTGTATGTGCATTGTCCATCTGCACGGGTGTCATGATGTTAACAACCGCTGTCAGCAGACGTGTGTAGTAGGTGTTGTAGTACACATGTACTGTGTATGCTGTGATGGGTGTGTTGCCGGGATGTGGCTAACAAGGTAGATTAGCATATGTTCGGAATCCACTAATGAGGGGATAACCCCAGGTGTGTAACACCAGTCACATGGTGGTAGTGTTCATGCCAAGGGTAATGTAGGTCTTGGAGGTGGTGTGTATGGGTTGATCCAGCAGAGCGGAGGGTATGACTCATGGATGTTTTGGTACATGAGTGGCTATCCCAGTGAAGTGTGGGGTAGTGTCAGTCACACATCAGTAGTAGCTGAGGCCCACTGTCCACTATACCACCATAGAAGGTATGTTACCCGTGGGGTATGATGTTGACTCTGTCGCTTGTTACAATGTGTACAGCGGTCCCGGACACAGTTAGTTGCACGTGGAGCACCTCTGATGCATTGTGCTAAGCAACTTGCCATGATGCGTGCAAAACATAGTGGGATATGGGAACCCCTCAGCTGTGGGTGTGCCAGTCCAGGTATGCGCCTGAAAGGTATGGTCTGTCTATAACCTGTCATTGTAGGTGTGCTCTAAAGAGCCTAGAGGCAGGTCCCAGTCACTGCAGAGATGTTTGAGTGGTGCATTATAAGGTGTGCCTTGCCTGCGTGCATCACAGAGGAAGATGCAAGCGATGTGTCACATGACCCCATGTCGCGCATGCCAGTTACCACCCTGCCGTTGACAGTTATTGGAAACTGTGCAAGACAGGCAGTATAGAAGCAGCAAGAGCCTTACATGTGAGCTGTACTCCCAGGGCCGACAGGTGCAAGTCATCTGTGCCACAGCATTGTGTTTGACCAGGACAGTCATAGCGGACAGATACCACATGCCTGTGGAATGACAATAGGAGCATATTCAACTGTTGAAGTGACACAGTCGGTCATTGTACAGTGGTATCGTGTCTGGACAAATGCAAAATGCTCCCCAGGGCTATGCCCACACCCTCAGGGCTATAAGACTGGTGAGCTATTGCATGTCCCTGCACACGTAGTCTGTGAAGTGGCATCACAGGGCAGTGCCACTAACATGGCGAATGACAGACATATCGTACCTGGTGAGGTGTGGCATGGGTGCATAGGTTATGTTGCAGAAGCAGTTACCTGACAGAAAGATGTAAGCGACTAATGCCTTGTGTAGCCTGCTGTGTGGAACTGCAGTGTGACACCCTACAGAGTCAGCTATGACTGGTGTGTTGTGAACGTTATAACTCACTATTGCCTGTATGTGGTGGGCACACATGAGTCTGTGGGCTATAAGCTGGTGCCTACAGTGAGTATGGAGACGTACTGCACAGGTTGTCCTCGTAGGTGTGGCCAGTGGTGTAGATCATGTGAGACTATGTGATGGGTGGGGTATGTTCCGAATGTTACACATCCCCAAATGACTGTCAGGTGCAGTCAGGGTTGGCAACAGCATTACCCCCAGCCATAGCTGTCAGCCTCCTGTCCCCAAAATGAGGAACATTAGCTCTCATACCATGTGACAAATGGGCGAAACGTGGAACACTTACAACTGGCTTACTAACAGCGTCAACTAGGAAGGGCATATGATGGCTAAAATAGACTGGTCTTACGTATAAAACAGATATTCCAATGAATTAATATGATTCTCATCTATTTAGCCATGGCTAGCAGGTAAACTATGTACAACAATGAATGTGTGACAGACCCTTCCATTGTGGAACCTTGAGGAACATGCACCTTTTAGAACCCCAAATGAGGTACGTTCCCCGTAATGAGGTACACCTGAGAGCTATGGGCCCAGCACGGCTGCAGACGTGCATCCCCCACAGGCTGTAGTGCCGTATGTTGGTAGGTGAGCATTGAATGTGTACATGAGACAATTGCTCTATTGCCACATGTACGACATATCCCTCATATAGTCAGGCAGTAGCACTGGTACGTGACAGTTGGACATGCCTGTATATACAACCATGTCCCACAGGATATGTGTGTTACATGTGTACAACAGCTGCCATACCTTAAGCAAGCTGGGAAGTGTAGGACAGCCAGTGTACCTGTTGGAAATGGTGTGGAATGGGCGCTATAGTAATCAGTAGCTCATGACATGCTCACATGTTCTGAACAAGTGCCTAGCATGACCATACAATACAGATAGGGTGTTGGATAATATCAACCCACAAGTGGTGATGACAGTCATTTAGGGTGGCACCGCACTATAACCCTGCTGAGTATGGTGTGCATGTCCATGAACCATTAGCACTGTAGATGTTAGCAGTACAGATGTACAAGATAGCACGGATATTTGATTACAAATACCTATGCATGTCACAGGAGTGTTCCACCAGTGGCCTGTTGACAGACTCACAACTACAAAAGGTGCAAGAGTGACATGTGCACAGCACATCAGTGCCAGATACAGTAGAACAGGGTTAATGTGTTGTACCCCACCCTCATTGTAGCCCATACCACACAGACAAATGTTAGGCATCTGTGTATGTAAGGCTGTGAATGGCTGTGAATGGCCATGACCTATCAGTTTAGCTGTGTCAGTGTTGTGAACAACATACAGAATGGGCTATGTGGGTGAGGTGTGTGACATATGTTCACAGTCTGATGGATGATACCAGCAGTGTCACTGCTAGGTGAACATCCCTGTACCCATAAACTACTACCTAGGCTGTGGTCAACATTATGGACACTGTGTAAGGGATGGTGCTGTGCAGTGCACCCCCCGACATTGTGACGTCTCCAGGCCCCTTAGGTAGTCATATGAGGTACCCATGTCATGTCAGGGTGCCATCCATGAGCACGGAGATCACTGGCCAGGCATATACAGCACTGTGGTGACCAATATTGGATCACATACCACCTGTAAGGGGTAATGGCTATGCATGGATGTGAAATACCAGCCTTCACAATCCACACCTCCACTATGCAGCATGCTGTCTACCTTGCAGAAGGACATTTGCTACACCATGATGATGGACATGCTACATGTCCATATCCTGATCTATATGACATATGTCATGGACAGCCACCGTCCGAATACTAGGATTGCCACAGGCTGGACAGATCCCTGTGCCATATATGTGACATACTCCCGCCATACCATGCAACCCTGTCCATCAAAGCTGGAGATGTCATCCCAGTCATACATGGTGTGATGGCCGCATGGTAGATGTACTATCAACTGACTGGATCAGTAATGTGGCACTGATGCAGCTTGCGGTGGCACAATGGCCATCTGTAACAGTGTGAAAACCATGCCCGCACATGCTATGGTTGATGACCATCCCTGCGAATGTCGTCTGACTATCCATTGTCCCATGTCTATCACATGTGTAATACAGGCGATCCATGTCAGGATGTTGAACAGTTGTACAGTGCTGTGTAGATGTATATGGCAAAACACATGCATGTACAGGTGCCCATGCGTATGTGTGCATTGTCACTGCTCAAGTCCATTACGGCTGTGTCTGTGTTGATATGTGACATATACATAGCATCCAGGTCAACAGTAGTACCGTGGACACATCGAGGCATGTGCAGGTAGGTAAGAACACAAGTGCAGGCAAATAGACATGCCCACAGCAAGACAGCATTTACATGGAGTATGAACACTATAATGATATGGTGATGCTATCCAATGCATAATGGGTGTGACGTGTGACACAAACACGTCAGTTGTGTCAGTGTCATGATGCTTTGCAAAGATAACTGTGCAGATGCAGTAGATGTCATAGAAATGTATGTGCAGCAGTATCTCTGTACATCTCTGAAACTGTGACCTGTCACCATCATTATGTTTTACAGATAATGCCCCGTACACACCTCCCAGCATACACCCGCCAGGAGGATGATGTCCTCATCCCACAGCTCCATGACAACTATGACCTGTTGTTCAGACATGTGCCACACCATGCCCAGCAGCGGGATGACCTGTGGCAGGATCTATGCAGGAGGGTGAACGATATGGGTGGCCATAACCGCACCTACCAGCAGGTGCGCAGACACTGCATGGACCTGATACGACATGCAAAACAGCGTGCCACTGCAATCGCCAGGGGAACAAGGTGGAACAGGTGGTGGGCCACCAACCCAGCCCCCACTCACACACACCGAGGAGCTACTGGCCAGTCTGGGGACACCCAGTGAACAGCATCCAGAAACACTAGCTGCCATCGTGGAGGTGGGTGTCTCCCAACCAATGAGCCTGGAGTTGCCTGGTAAGTCAGTAATGCACATATGGCTATTATATCCCATGTAGTTGCATGGGTCACTGTACATTATGTAAAGTAACAACATATGCCAGGTATGTGGACACATATGCTGCATACTACAGTATGCTATGTTGTGTATGCACACACGTGCATACTATATGCTATTACACAGGTGAATGTGTTCACATGCACAGTGCAACCTGTGGCTGTCATACAGTCATGGATAATGTTCATACTGGTGTGTCACCCCTATACAGGTACCTCTGGCATGCTGCACAGACATGGGTCCGTTGCAGGTGAGACTGTCATCAGTATCAGGCATGTTACAGTGTAGATCTATTTGCCATGTGGCCAGTTAACACTTGCACACCTGATGTTTGTTCCAGTCACGATATGCAGGTCACACCACCATGCATTCACACATGCCACCCATGTGCAATATATACAAACGTAATGATACACAGACTTGAAACCACAGTACTTGTCAATGCGACATGTGTGGTCAGCTGTGCATACAATGGTGGAGGTGTTCTACAATGGAGGCATATGTAGTATGCATTGGAACAACATGTGTGGTACGCACACAGTACCACACAGTGAGCTGTGATATGGGCAGCCCACAAGTGTCACCATTGTGTCATATGCCCCTGCATTGGCTGCACACATTGTGATGTGCCACCTGACATGTCCCAGACATGTAGTGTTCTGTCTGCAATATTGTCACACTATTGCATGACCTATACCCCACATACCAAACATACAACCCGTTGTCTGCATAGCCCTGTGGATTGTGACATATCTGACATGTATGTGTGTATGTCACATGGGACCACACAGACATGTGGAGAAGATGCCCATCACACACAATTGGACAACACATGTGCACACATGGTCATGGGGGATGGCCAGAGACATGTAGCCACACAATACTTGGGATGTGTATACACCCTGTTGCACATTGTCCACACATGGTCCAATTATAGTCTTAGTTGACCGATTATACAGTTGATGTGGTACACTGGACAACCTAAAAGCCTGTGCACAGCTACTGGAGGTGTCACTGAAGTCTACCATGTACGTCTGTCGAACATCACGACTGTGTTGCAGTTATGGCTATGCAATGTGTACATATTATGCATCCTACAGCAACATACATGCCTCATGTTGCCATGCAATGGCACAGCGTCTGTCCTTCACACTGTATAGCAATGTAGACGACTCACACTACCCTCCCATGCTCATGCACATTTGCTAAACATGCATTCTATCTGTAGGGCATACACACAACACTGCAATGTGAAGCCCATTATGATGCTGTACATGTGTCAGGACACCATTGTGTCATACATGTATGCATGTTAATGCACATGTCAGCAGATTACATGTCAAGGTCACGTCAGCCATGTGTACTGTTATCCTGTTCTGGGCCACACAGTGTATCATGGGGATGCATGCATACTACCATGAATGTGTGAACTGCATGGCTACTGATATGACACCTGCTTGCTGTAGTGTGCACCCCAGGGAGGTATGCTTACTAACACTATTAATGTCTGAGCTGCATGCCCTCTGCTGTATCGCAGGCATGCTGCATGCCATCTGACAAATCACATGCATGGTGTGTCTGTGTGTGTCTGTGTGTGTGTGTCTGTGTGTGTGTGTGTGTGTGTCTCTGTGTGTGTGTCTGTGTGTGTGTGTCTGTGTGTATGTGTGTGTGTCTGTGTGTGTGTGTGTGTGTGTGTGTGTGTGTGTGTGTGTGTGTGTGTGTGTGTGTGTGTGTGTGTGTGTGTGTGTGAGTGTGTGTGTGTGTGTGTGTGTGTGTGTGTGTGTGTGTGTGTGTGTGTGTGTGTGTGTGTGTGTGTCTGTGTTCATAGGTTCATAGGTTTATACTAGGCTATCTGCCCTAAGGCATTTATAAGCCTAGCCCAAAGTTATGTGGCTTACGCCACCCCTTATGTTAGAAATAATGTGCCCATTAGTTTGTTGTGCCTCTGTCCAGCAGTGACACAGAGATGATTCGGGTAAACCTATGATCTCCCATCCACCGTCAAGATTTCTCTTGAACAGAGCCAGCGAGGTGCTCTGCCTCACATGGACCAGGATTTTATTCCACAGCATGGGGAGTCTCTGGGTGATAAATCTATCCCTCCAGCACATCCTATTTATATCCGTGCTGAGGTTTAAGTCACTTGCTCTAGTGGTTCTGGTGGATTTGGATTTTTTGAGGTGGAGCATGTCCATTAATTCTGGGTTGGTCATGGCCTTGTATGTCAGGCACAGGTCACCTCTGAGCAGACGGTATGCAACTGAATAGAGTTGGAGTTTCTTCAGTCTGGCAGTATATAACAGGTTTTGGAGTCCCTTTATCCTTTTGGTGAGGAACTTTTGGGGTCTCTCCAATTGCTGCAGGTGTCGGGTGAGATACATCCCGAATGGGGCATTGTACTCGATCATTGGTCTGATAAGTGAAGAGTACAGGGGAACAATGACCTCATTTGATCTGGATGTGAATCCCTTCATGATCAGATGGGCAATGTAGAAGGTCTTTCGAACCACTTTAGCAACGTGAGTGTCAAACGAGAGGCCACTGTCAACCTGGGCACCCAGGTCCCTGATAACCTCTTCTGTGCTTAGTGGGTTGCCATCTATATGGTAGCTTGGGGTTACCTTGTTTTTCCTGAAGGGTATGACTATACACTTTTTTGCATTTAACTTCAGGCCATGGCTCTGGCACCAGCTATCAGTTTCCGTGAGACCCCTCTGAAGGATGTCTGTGTTCGATGTACTATCCACTATGGCACCCAGTTTGTAGTCATCCGCAAACTTTGTCAACCATAGTCCTCCTATGTTTGCCTGTACTTCTGAGAAGTAGATGCCGAACAATAGGGGGCCAAGGACTGAGCCTTGTGGGACACCACTTGTAACCGGCTTGGAGTCTGACATGGCTCCAGCAACTCTAACCCTGTGGGTTCTGTCCTTTAGCCAGTTTGCAACCCATCTTGTGACATATGGGTTTACATTTAAGCTGGTAAGTTTCTCTATGATACCCGAGTGGGGTATTGTGTCGAAAGCTTTTGCAAGGTCAAGGTAGGCTGTATGGACTGCCTTTCCCTCATCAATGGCCTTGGTAACTGTTTCGAAGAAGTCAACCAAGTTCAAAAGGCAAGATCTGCTCTTGACAAAGCCAAACTGGGTTGGGTCCAAGGTCTGCAAGTCCCCTATGTCCTTGTTTATGAGTTCCATTATGATCCTCTCCATAGCTCTGCAGACCAGGCTTGTTAAGCTTATGGGGCGGTAATTACCAGGGTCTGTAGAGGCACCACCTTTGTGGAGTGGGACCACAGTTGCCGTACGCCACTCCTTGGGCACATGTCCTGTGGTAAGGCTAAGATTAAACAGCTGCCTTATGTGCGGGTTTAGTTCTCCATTGAGTTCATGTAGCACACAGCCGGGGACACCATCCGGTCCCATTGATGCTGTGTTTTTAGCTTTAGAGAGAGCAGCTTTCACCTGTGCATTTGAGATGTCTGGGAGGCTACACTCTGTTGGGATAGTTATCTCTCCTTTGGGGAGAGGGGTGAAGTTTGCGCTGAACCAGTCTGCCAGTATGTTGGCAATGGCTGTGGGTTCAGTGATTTTTGTATCATTTTGGACTAATTCTGAGCATATCTGGGAGTTTCCACCCAGGTTTCTGACATAGCTGAAGAAGGCCTTATGATTGTCTTTGAATCTATGGCAATTTTTTCTCAAAGTTGGCCTTGGATGATTTTATGAGGGATCGTAGTTTCTTGCTAGTACTGATCAAAGATGCCTTCCCTTTGGGATTTTGCTCTATCATGTAATAGCTTTCTCCTCTTATTGTAAAGTTTGTTTATGGCTGGGGTCCACCAGACTGGACGTTTGCCCTTGGTGGAAAGAGTCTTGGTTTTATTTGGGATTGCCTGATCCATGCAGTCCTGAAGGTGTTCACAGAAGGCATTTGTAAGGGCTTCCGCAGATTGGGTTGTGGTTTCCATTGGCTCGGGGGCCTTGAAGGATACCACACCTGTCTTGAGTAGTGTGAAGTTTGCTTTAGAGAAGTTCTTCACTGTGGTCTTTTTTGTTTGGGGTGGGGGCGGGATGTGGATTTCTAGTGAGATTAGTTTATGATCTGATCTCACCAAAGAGGGATATACTTCCGGTGTGGAGCATTTTGTCCCCATGTTTGTGATGATGAGATCTAGTATTTTTTCTCCTCTTGTGGGGATGGTGACAAGTTGTTCCATGGCATTTGAATTTATGAACTCCAGGAACCTTTGTGCTAGAAAGTTGGGGCTTGAGTAATGTTCCCAGTCTATATTCGGGTAGTTGAAATTACCCAATATGATGGTGTTTGGTGATACATTTATACCCTCCAGTGTCTTCAGGAAGGCTGTGTGGGTTTCCTGAGTTTGAGAGGGTGGCCTGTAGCATGCTACAAATTGCAGAGCAGTTTTGCCTATGGTTAATTCCACCTGGATGGTTTCCGATGCTTCGTGCGTAGCCACCAACCTGGAGGTGTGGGTATCCTTGATGAATATGGATACACCCCCTCCTTTTGTGTGTGTGTGTGTGTGTGTCTATGTGTGTGTCTGTGTCTGTGTATGTGTGTGTGTCTGTGTCTGTGTCTATTGTACTTTACAGTATTTCTTTGCATTCACAGGTGATGTAGGTGCGTTACCCTCCTGCGGTCCATCTGATGTTAGTGTCCCCACAGATACTAGCGGTGATGAACATATGCATGAGGTACAGGCAGGGTTGTCAGGGGCTGAATCTGTGCCAATGGTTACCATCCCAGCTATGTCCCCCTCTTCCCCGCACACAGTTCTGCTGCCAACACATACCGCATCACCGGTGGCCATAGAGGAAGACAGTCAGCGTCTGTTGGCGTGGAACAGGAACATGTGGTGGCTACAGAAGGTGTGTCTACACACCATGGTGTCAGTGTAATGACTGCAGATGCACCACACAGGCATGTGGCCGGTGCTGATCGTAGGAGAACCTCTGGCAGACATGCACCTGCAGGACAGAGCGCAGCAGCTGGTATCACCAGACGCATGTTCCAGACTGTAATGGCAGCACAGGCATGTGCTGTATGGCAGAACAGAGAAGGGCAGAGGCTGCAGAGGGCTGCTATCCATACCCTAAATTACAACATCCAGGCATTGGCAAATGCTCAACAGCAGATTGCTAATGTTCTGGATAGGCGACTAGGTGAAATGGTCGGAATCCTTGACCGAGGCAGGCAATCAGTGAGCGGGAGCTGTCTGTGCTGGAACACCTGGTAGGAGTGAGGCATAGGCCATGTGGACGTAGGCCAGCAACACCACCTAGTGTAGGTCGACGTGAGCATGCCACCTCACATGCCCGCTCCCATAGTGCCGGTAGCAGTAGCAGTGCAGCTGGTGCTGCACTGTCAACACCAGGACACAGCAGGCCATGTGGACGTGGCCCTGGATGGTCTCAGCGGGGACACGGTTCCAGCTGACATTTGTCGTTGGACAGTAGCCGCTCTGTACCTCCACCTGGTAGTGCCCGTGCAACCCCAGGCAGGCACAGGTCACGTGGGTGTGGACGGACACAGTGAGCTGTACAACCTGCACTGTACAATCTGGGGCTCTCAATTATACCCCGTGTAGGCATCACAAATGGCAGAACTGTGTACACACATACACGCACACAGCAAACACAACTGTAGGGCTCCACAATATCCACATGCATTCTGCACAGACATGTCCAGTCAACTCACCGGCCCTTACACACACACATGATGTTATCCATTGGTGCAGCCTATGCCCCTGGCAAACATATCACCCTGTGCATATGATGAAGCCTGTGCCGCATCCCTGTCATCCACACCATCGGTGCAGGGTTATGCACAAATATTCTGATGCACAGGGTGAACAGCATAGTGAGAGGTGTATGTAATACCTGTGTATGCATAGTGAGGGATGTGTATGTTGCAGTGGTTGTGTGTGAATACTGAGGTATGTATGTGACATAGGTTGTGTACTGTCGACATGCACCAGTCATACCATGTAGTGCAGGTACAGCATGCATTGTGATGTGTTCACGGTATGTGTCTCGGTTACATCTGTAGCACCATGTTGGTTTTGATACCCTGGTTCCTTCCTATGGTGTACTTGCATGTGCCTACAGGTAGCAGTGTTTGCAGTCCCCCACGTGTAACTGGATTACACACAGGCACGTCTGGTAATATCAGCATGCTCATGTGCCCTCAACCTGACTGTTGGACACACCAACATGACACAGATGTCCGCACATATACTGCAAGTGACGCATGTGGTCGGTGTCACAGGCTACACTGGACAGAGACGTGACATACATAGTAGGACACATTACAGGTATGGTGACATGGTGCAGAGGTTGTACACAGCAGCCTGGCCAATGATGATGTGAGGTGTCACTTGGTAGCTGGAGGCCACACTGTGCAGCAGTAGGACCCTTACCAGTATGGGAACATGGCTGCATTCACGGGGTGTATACCACTATAATGCACACCCCATAGTGCGCGGCTGGGGACCCTTGCCTGTGTGGTCATCACCCTCACAGTACTATGCACCCACACAACGTGTCACAGAGAGGGGACATGCACAGGTAGCCAGTATGGCTGGGACCTATGGCATCAACAGGGTTGTGCAATGCATCACCATTACAGGTTAGTCACCACGTGGGGCTAGTGTTCATTTCCCACCGTATATTAGCATACACACTCACACCAAGCACCAGACATACATACAGACACACACACACTGTGGTGACCACACATGTGTATATGGACAGCCGACGTGTGTGATGCACCTCACCAGCGAACGTCATGCTTCCCACACTGATGTATGTACAGATCTCTACAATGGTGTAGAGATATGTAGCAACTGGGACATATTCCCCGTGATATGTGGCATCCCTGGTCACACATTCGGACACACATGGCAGTGCTGGGAATGATACACCTGCCATATGATGACACGTTTGATGGACATGCAGCGGCATTGATTGCATTATGTGTACCAACACTATATCTGGCAAATGTGCTGCTATATGCACACGGGAGGATGTAGGTGTTACAGGTGCCATGTGACATATAGTTGTTAACACCTGACCACTGTGTATGCATTATGTCAGCACCGTCATGTAACAGCGACATAGTGTACTGTTTGCACATGGCATGATAGGATGGTGTGTGACACAACTGTGAGCCACCCTCTGCACACATACATCTAGACAGGTGGTTCACCATGTTATGTACACACATTCCTCCATACGTACTGTTTGTATGTCACCGTATACAGATGTCAATGATGGGTCTGCATTGCATCTGCATGTCGTAGGTAGGTGCAACTATGTTACAGACATCGGCCACTGCACATGCATGTTTGCTGCATGCACAGAACAGATGTCACATGTGTCTCCTGTTGCCATGTTTGTATGCATTGCTATTGTTGGACATGTGTGTTGACATACATAACACATGGACTGCGGTATGATATCACGGGTGTCACAAGCGACCAGTACAAGGGTATGTGTCCCAGTCAACACTGCTACCCCCTGTAGTGTGAGCATTCAACAGACATGGGCCCACCTTCAATTCGCGTGTGTAGCATTGATTAGGCCAGTGTTATGCACGAGGTACATCAAAGGCTATGTATGTATGTGTTGTGTGTGCAGTCCATGCATACATCCACACAATCACATGTATGACATACCCAGACGTGTGTTCATTGGTGTACAGCAACAGTCAGGTGTCACAGCTGTGTAAGGGCCATGGTATGTCTTGAGCTGACCTGTTCATGTATACTGGTATCATTGCAATGCATAACACCTGTTGGATCTCTGTTGGTACGTGTGTACTCTGCACAGCTGGTGTACACTGCTCTACAGCCCAGTGGTCATGTGTCACATGGTGTTGTGGGACTGTCAGGCTGTGTAGTGCTGCACCAATGACATGGTGCTGACTTGACGGCTACAGTGTACACTGCAGTGTGTACGTGTGTGACCTGCACCTGTGACAGCTGTGATGGCAGCTGTGTGTGTACAGGTCACTGCATGTGTGACCGCCCTGTGCGTGAGGGCAGTTATACCTTACTGTGACCTTCTGTGTGTACACTCCATCTGCATGCAAGATGGCCCTTTGCAACTGCTAAGTGTGTGAGCATGCCCAGTACACACAGTACATTCGACACTGCGCCCTTCCGTTAGTAGAGTCCATGTGCATGCAAGATGGCCCTTTGCAAATGCTAAGTGTGTGAGCATGCCCAGTACGCCATTGTGTAGATGGACACACAGTACATTCCACACTGCGCCCTTCCATGATTAGAGTCCGTGTGCATGCAAGATGGCCCTTTGCAACTGCTAAGTGTGTGAGCATGCCCAGTACACCATTGTGTAGATGGACACACAGTGCATTCCACACTGCGCCCTTCCGTGATTAGACTCCGTGTGCATGCATGATGGCCCTTTGCAAATGCTAAGTGTGTGAGCATGCCCAGTACGCCGTTGTGTAGATGGACACACAGTACATTCCACACTGTGCCCTTCCACGATTAGACTCCATGTGCATGCAAGATGGCCCTTTGCAACTGCAAAGTGTGTGAGCATGCCCAGTACGCTGTTGTGTAGATGGACACACAGTACATTCCACACTTTGCCCTTCCATGAGTAGACTCCGTGTGCATGCAAGATGGCCCTTTGCAACTGCTAAGTGTGTGAGCATGCCCAGTACGCCATTGTGTAGATGGACACACAGTACATTCCAAACAGACGTGTGATAATAAGCGTGTGGGCATGGCCATTGACATCCTGTATAGCCATGGTGGTCATCCAGGCACCAGATGTCCAATTTTAATGTCACGATGGATGTCTACAGTGAACACACTGGTTGCTCTCCCGAAGGGTGTACTGTCTGTGGCGCATCCCGTATCTATTTAGTGTTGTTGTGCTCCATAGATATTTAGTTGGCCCGATGACAGCACTGCCGTGTTTGTGTATCTAAACATTCCCTATCGGCATCTTTGCTTTTGCGGATGATGTCACCCACCTAGAAGTATGCTTCTGGGAGTGCTGTGTTCAGTAATCTCGGTAGCGCGTTCTGTAAATGCGTAATGCTGTAGTGTGTTAGAGTAGGTAGGTGTATGTTCAACTCTTGGCCCTTCCAAGTGTGTGTGTGTGTGTGTGTGTGTGTGTGTGTGTGTGTTTCCAGCTGCCTGGGGACACAGTAATGCTTTTAGATGCCTCAAAACACATACATTCCCTATCGGCATCTTTGCCTTTGCGGATGATGTCACCCACCTAGAAGTATGCCTCTGGGAGTGCTGTGTTCAGTAATCTCAGTAGCGTGTTCTGTAAATGCGTAATGCTGTAGTGTGTTAGAGTAGGTAGGTGTATGTTCAACTCCCGGCCCTTCCAAGTGTGTGTGTGTGTGTGTTTCCAGCTGCCTGGGGACACAGTAATGCTTTTAGATGCCTCAAAACACATACATTCCCTATCGGCGTCTTTGCCTTTGCGGATGATGTCACCCACCTAGAAGTATGCCTCTGGGAGTGCTGTGTTCAGTAATCTCGGTAGCGCATTCTGTAAATGCGTAATGCTGTAGTGTGTTAGAGTAGGTAGGTGTAAGTTCGACTCCCAGCCCTTCCAAGTGTGTGTGTGTGTGTGTGTGTGTGTGTGTGTGTGTGTGTGTGTGTGTGTGTGTGTGTGTGTATATATATATATATATATATATATATATATATATATATATATATATATATCTTTGTAATATGTATGTGGATATTAGCATGGTTGAATGTGCTGCATTGTCTGTACATGTTCACCTTGGATGTATCTGAATGTGCTATGGCTCTGTGATAGTGCACATACTGTGTGCTGTAGTGATCCTGGGTTATAGTTGTGTAGCGACCAGTTATTTTGTTGCTGGGTATTACCAAAGACATTGAAAACAATGATAGTACAGCACCTTTACACGGTCATGTGCACATCTCAGCAGCAGTCAGCAGTGGTTATTACGTTGGAGGATGACTATGGCTCATATACCTATTTATTACATGGCAATACTATGCAAATCAGGTTAACATTACTGACACCCGTTTATCCACAGGTTGTGATACAGATCCCATGTATGTATGTGTATACATTACCAGGTGCAGGACTGGACTATGGTTGAATGCATGGAGGGGTGTCCATGGCCAGGAATGGCGACCTGTACAGCCTGGCAGGTACTGTCTGTGACTGTCCCACAACCTCCAGTATATGGCTGACACATGCTGAAACAGTGTACATGCAGAGACACACATAAAACAAACAGCTAGGGATAACACATAACACACACACACATTGCATCAACATTGGGCCATGCAAAACCTGTTGTGTCTCACACACACACAAATGCATACATGTTGATTGGCTGGTTCACTGACAGGCTCTTGGAAAAGAAACTACATACCCCGTGCATATGATGACAACTGTGCCACCTCTTGTAATGTGTAACATTGATGCAGGTATGGACTAACATGGTTCTGATGTACAGGGTGGCTTCATAGCACTGTAATAATGTTACAATGTTGTTAACACAAAGTGTGATTTCCTTCTAGGTGTATGTAAGCAGGCATGATACATTCCAGCTATGATCATCAATGTAGTATAGTGTACAGCACTGTTAATTCTGAAGACGTATTATCCATCCATGTGCCATTTGACTGACTTGTGTAGTATTGGCAGCATGTGTTACAGAGTGTGCAGTAAGTGTGAGATGTGTGTAGTACAGATTCACATGTATCTATATGTGAACATGGTGAGGGTGCACTGTCTGCATCTACATGTATAGTGGACAGATTGGAATGGTGACATGCCCTGTATTTCACACTGTTAACACGTCATAGTTTCCATTGGTGGCCAGTATGCATTATACTACACATATTGTTGTACTTGTCTACACATGTGTGATTGCTATGGTTTTACACGGTGCTGTGGGTGATACTGTTACTATCTGTCATAGTTTTGCATTATGGTAGTAGACACGACCTCAACAGTCTGAATTACCAATTGTTATATGATATCTTCCCAACTGTCCCACAAATGTAGGACACACAGTAGCATGTGGATCCTACATGTACTATACTATACCAGTTCGCACTGGTATTGACCGCCACACATTGCTGGGACCATTACTGTTTGACATGTAGCCATGTTAGTTACAACCAAAGACAATAGGGATATTCCTGTCCACATCTGGGAATTCATACTGTGGCCTGGAATGCATTCTGCACATGACACAGTTAGTCTACACAAAGGTATCATACAGACAGATACGTGTTATCCAACCCATGCTGTACACCTATAAGGCTAAACAGAGTCAGTTATCCACATTTACTACACATACTTTACCAACAGTAACACATAGGTATTACACCCCAATATGTATAATGGGTAACAATGTGTACATATAGATAAGTGCTATGTCATTTGTCATTTGATATTTGCATTTACAATGGTATTGTGCAGTATATCACTGTATCACATATGCAATGAGAGTTCTGCATGCATATCCTCCAAGGTGTTTGTACAACTATGATGAATGTCCATTATTGACATACTTTGCTGTGTTTGAACTGTTCTGCAGTATTACACATACATGAACAGTCACTCACACTATGTATATAAACTGTCATGTGTGTGTGTGTGTGTGTGTGTGTGTGTGTGTGTGAGACACAGATGACCTAGGCCACAGACAGTTCTGATACATGTAGTTGACAAGTGTGGTAATGCTCCACCAGATGTGTCCAGGCACCAGAACTGTGTCTTGGCGACACATACACATGCTAGAGTAAGGTTTCTGTATGTGCGTGTGCCTCATTATGGCATTCCTGTTCATGTGTGTGTGCATTTCTGATGTGTGTCATCAGCCACAGTTGGACTGCGCATCCGGCATCCCCCACTAGGTGACCATGAGGGTTGTCCCCATTGCCAAATGTTTTGTACAGCTGTGTCAGATGCCACATATCGGAAGCATTGCGGCTTCCAGGGTATCCAGCACACACATTCATTATTACGGGCTGGCCATCACACACAAACCGCCACTTCATGGAGGGGAAGCCCTTGTGGATGATGTAGGCCCTGCCACACTCACTGGCCGGTGCTTTGATGCATATGTGCGTGCAGTGTATTGCACACAGTACTTAGGGTATTCCACTATTGTGTGGAAACGACACATATTGCTGCCCAATACCTTATGGGAATTGGGGATATATACATCATCACTGACATGTGCTGACATGGCATTCATGACCTGGTGCAGTACCCTGGATGCTGATGTTTGTAAAATCCACATCATATCACCAGTTGATCTCTGGAAGGTACCTGTTGCTGGTATCCTTAGGGCAACACATACCTTGGTTTCCACTGGGATAGGTTCCCTCTGTTGGGTCTGTGTGTGAGACATGGCCTGCACAGATCCACAATCTTCTGCAGGTGGTCTCTGTCCACTCTATAGAGCTCTACTATCTCCAGCTCATGTAGCCCCTGGTAGTTTACCCTGTGCCTGCACACTCCTCTGCGTCTACTCACTGTGTGATGCTGAGCAGCATTCACATTGGCACAATCCTCCACATGTTGCATATGTTGACGTATAATAGCAATGGCAGCCCCTAACATTATCTTGTCTCAGTTAGTCTTTTACAGTTTGCACTTCTCTTACTATACTACAGTGTTGCAGTGTGTCTGAGAATAACATGGTGGACTACTGTTTGTAGAGTTGTACGTGCTGTGCTGTGCTGGGCTACTGTACTGGCTGTGTAATATACTCAGTCTGATTGTTTCCACCTGCTAGCTGTGGTAGTTCTCCTTGGTTAACTTACTGCTATTTGTTTACCTTCCTTTTCACTGTTTGTGTCCACAGTGAGTGGCGCCGCGCATAGGAGCACAGTGAAGTGCATATCCACTTCCACGTGCACACACAGGCTTATACATGCGTACAAACACTTACACTGGCTTACACAACATTACACGGGCTTCAACAATCTTACAGTAGCTTACTCGTTCTTCAAGTCGCGCACACAGGCTGACACACATGCACACATGCTTACTCGGGCTTACAGGCTTGCACGGGAGCAAACACACTTCACCAGGTTTGCAAGGAACTTCAGTGATATCCATGGCATACACCATCAGTTTACTGAATTTACCTAGAATAAATCATAACACGCCTCTTCCACTGATGACTCACTGACAGCAGACATGTGACACACTGCTCCAATAAGATTACAGTGTTTTATACATACACACTCATGATGTCACCTATCTTCTACGCTGATAGTCCCCTTCATCTACTCTTACACAGTAGGGGCTTGGCCCATATGGCATGACAATTTGTGCTTCACTATCCTTAGCCTCAATTGCATAGGATTGCCTACTAATGCTTGGTTACATCTCTGAGTGTGCGCTTCCACACATAGCAACCACTACTCAGTAGCCATGTTGTCTTCAGCTTGCCATTCTCCTGCATGACGCAATAACTTTTAACTGACATTACAATTTGTATGTATATTTTACATATTTGTCTTGTTTTGTATGCACAGCGTGCATCGGAGATCGGGGAGGACAACTAGAGTTTTATTAATTTCCAATGGGAATACATGCCACTGGCATTATATTTGGCCATTGGCATGCTTCTTCAACTAAGCCATCCTTTATTTGCAGATGACATTGCTCCGTTTAGCTACTTGCAGAACGTTACTCGGTTAACATCCGTGTACATTTCTGCACATACCTCTACTCTTGCACCGACAGCTTACTGTTTCATGTATCGCATATTTTACATCATTTGCATAGCTTTCACCTACAAATGGGGTAATTTGCATATCCTAACATTGTCCGTAACGTTGCTTGAGGGGCTGTGTTACACGCCCCTACAGGATATTGCTGAATAGCTCGGCGGACATCTTGCCTTGCTCTACTCTTACTCTACTCGTATGCCGACCAAAGCTTCCTGAATCCTGGCCTAAGCTTTGATGTGTGCTAATATGTCTATTTGTGGAGTAGGCATGGCTGTAGGTATGTTTTGACCTGCTACGTCTGTCATTAATACAGAGCACCTCCCACTTTCATCATTTGTAGAGGTGACAGCCCTATCGGGACTATATGTACAGCTGTGACATTTGACAAGTCCACACATACCTGCGGTCAATACTAAACTGATTACTTCAGCACTTTTCATACCTTCAGATTTGTCTTGTAGTGGTATAGTCAATGATACTGTTTCCTATAACATGTATCTGTTTCTGATACAAGATATGTCATTTTATTACACCACTACACACAATATATGGAGAAATCACAGGTCAGATGCCATTACATTCCTTTTGTAGGACACACCCGCCCAGAGTGTTGTGTTCCTCACAAAAGCCAACAGCTGCTGATCAAAACATATTCTGCTATCATCTACCTTATGTGTTCACCGGTATTTGCGCTTTCTGTCAGTGGCAGAACTCACATGCGTGTGTGGGAGACTGAACACTGTCTCGGGGACACTGCATAGCACCCTGAGGGACACATTTATGTTGTTTCTGTTAACCTTCCACATTGACTATCACAGGGCATTAGTATTCATCCAGATTTGTCGAGGTACATGCTTTTGACTTATACATGTTTTGTCATTTGTCATCACGTTTTTCTTCTCACCTGTCCACCTAATCGCACTTGTTCTGTACATTTATTTAGGTCAGGGTTACCTTCATACCTCTCAACTGTACACATTTTGGGTAAATGTCCCTAACTTAGATGTCTGATTTTGTTCCTTTTTCAATAATATTGTGCAATGCCTTTCTGGTAATTTAGTGGGAAGTCATTTGGGACTGTGGGGTTAGACAATAATGACAGAGATTTGTTATTTACAATTAATAACCCTCAAAACATTCAGACTATTGACTGATCCATTATTCTATCCATGTTCTGACTTTGTAAGAGGAATATTTGAGATATTCCCTATTTGTACTTATTTTACAATGCCTTTGTCCAGATGTCTTATTCTGATTGAGAGGTATGGTTACCATCTTATTCGTATGCATGTACGTCCATGATAATTGCTTACACGGCATTAATATAACTCCCTATGTCTTCCCCCAATAGTTTACATGATATCCGGTAGATGGGTTCTTCATTTTAGGAAGTTAGAGGCGTCTGCTATACCCACATAGGTATATTAATCACTCCCATGGGATGGACCTCATAAATCTGTGCCAACCAACACCTAGGTACCTAGGCCCATTATTGCATACCCATGATTCCCAGACATGACACCCCTCCACAGTAGTCATAACACATATTTAATGTGAGCGATAATAAATTATGACGACACTTCTAAGCACTATCCACTCTCCGCATGTCGGGACATATGTCTTACATTCTGTCAACCCATGTGTTATTACACTTGCAGAAGCTGCTGTTGCATGTACAGCTATATTGTAGTTGCAGATGACACTTCTTTGCAGCAATCATTACAGGGCTGTGCATTTATAGATTCACTATTTTTGGAGTCCTGCAAAGGACGCCTATATCCATGTTTAAAGAGTAGAACTTACAGATCTGGCACACTGATACTTTCCGGGCAGTAGTTTTGGGAGCAGCAGTGTATTTACCTTAATTGCATATCTGTTATGTGTATCCATACTAGCTATGGTGTAACCTATTTATGTACATGTGTTATATCTACGAGGACATTTGTTTATGTGTGTTTTAGATATATATCAATTGATGTTGTATGTGTTTGAGAGTATATATATATATATATATATATATATATATATATATATATATATATATATATATATATATATATATATATATATATATACATATATATATATATATATATATATATATATATATATATATGTATGTATATATATATTTATATATATATATATATATATATATATATATATCTGTACATTCTTTATTTCATATATTTATTTAGTTTAAGTCTGTGGATATATATATTTATACACAAATGTATATATCCATATATAGACATTACGTGTAGAAACTAGCATTCATTTGCTATGCTGTGAGCGGATTACACACGCACAGGCGCACTTGCATTTCCTTATTGTGGGTTACGTGCAGGTGCACATGCATATCCTTATTGTGGGTTACATATGTTTACTAAGTCTTTGTGCTTACATGGGCTTTATTACTTGTGACAGTACCAGTAAAATATCTCTAATCCGGTTAACGGACATATGCGAAACACACGTTCACCTTTACATATTTAAATGTCTGTACAGCACAGACGCATTCATTACACTTTAACATTATATGTGCTGTAGTCGTAGTTGAACCGGGACTGCATTCACGTTGGCTGGATGCTGTAACCACTATACGTTTGGTGTTCTGACTCATTTATATGCATACCCATAGTACATAGCTACATTAACATATGCCTCATCGCTTCACTTACGACACAGGCATCCATTCTCCTGCTGGGAAAAATGTGGTACTACATGTTACACATTCCCTATTCCCTACTGCTCTGGACCCAGACTGCATATTTCATCACTGCAGGGATATTCAGAACCCGAAAGCTTATAGTCCTGACACTTACAAGTCATTAATTGTCAGGGTGTTCATGTGGTGATTTGGGTTTAGGCTTGTCTGCCTGGTGAACGGAACCACCCTGACCGTGTTCAAATGTCAGACAAAGCACATGGACAGGGTTTGTCCATTTTAAACATTTTATCTGTGTTTACAGACACAGGTGTTTGGGCACCTGTCAGCAGCTTATGATGTTGGCAATACATAATATGGGTGGGGGTGGTTACAATAGATAATCCACGGTGAGTGGTGTTCCCATTCACATTTGACTATTTCCTGTATTCATTCTTACGAGGGTTATTATTTTGCACATGAATTAACTACAGGTATGCAGTAGTACAGTCAACATATGTGACGGTTTGTTACAGTATAGATGTACAGACCTCTGTAATACTGGGGACTATCCCACATCCTTCACAACATTTCATGCTTATGTACATACTATTATTCAGTGAACTTTCGAAGTTTGTGAGAGCAGTAATTACATCTGTCCCTATTTGTCCACCCATCCTTTTAGGCTTTGTCCAGGTTTTTTTGCTGTAATAGGTTTCGAGGTGTTGTCGGTATGTGATTGAGTTGAATATATACTGTCGATAATTCAGTGGCGGTTACCACTTGTTCCTCTTTGCGAGGGTTGTGTCCTGCAACAACACCTAAGACATGGCAAATGTCCTGTGATTTTAAGACAATAATATATTTCTTATTTTCTTTACTAGTTGCATGATACAGGTATTTTGTATCTGGTACACATAACTATTATTTGGGATAGCATAAGTTATTCAAATGCTATGGAATAAGCTTTTATCTTGGCATACACGTGTAATTCTGTCTTTTGCACTGGCCTGGGGTATGTTTTATCCTGCAAATTCTCACATTTCTACAAGGGATGTCCCACCTTGGCCATCTGAACAGGTGGCAACCCTAGTGGGGTGACCTGCATGGTGGACAGCTGTTCCATCCTGCGTAGTATGTTTTGCATGTCTGTGTAGAAACTGAACAGTACCGTGACTACACATACATGTTTTGTCCAGATGTGTACAGTAATGGACACCGTGGCGTGTAAACAACTCTGAGGTTTCAACAGGTTACTTATCCCACGCGGGATGTACACACATTTTGCCGGAACATTAACGCGCAGGCATTTGGATTTATGTACCTGTGATGGGATGTTTACAATCGTGGGATACATATTTGCAATCCGGACACTGCCTAGGACGATACTTCCTACTACATATGGGGAATACTCGCTATGTGCAGGTGTACGGATGTTCAAGGCTGGTAGCTGGATTTGGTGGACATTCGGACATGGGTGTGGGTTATGTGCTATACTGGGGTTGTTGCGTATTGCATTTGCATGCATGGGTTCTACTTTTGGATATCCCGGTTCCGCATATAGCATCCTATGTGTATGTGATGGTTACATTCCTGTTCATGTGTATAGCACATTTTAATATACATATGTTTGTGTGTGTTTGGTATACAATTTGGACTGTCAGGTTTCTTTACAGTTGTTATATAGCCACAACTGCCCTTCTGTGTACTATCACTACCACTGTGGGACTGCTGGTGACCATACCCATGGGGCTAGATGTGTGTATTGGCGGCGTGCTGACATGATGCGCTTCACTTCCACTGGGTATAACTTTTGACAGTGCAGTACATTACGGACACACGATTTTAAATATCATTTGTTCCATGGACGGAAACTTATATTATGTTGCGTGCATTTCTGTTTGGTTCTCCATTTTGTGTGGCCAGGAACTGTCTTGCATGCTTTGCATATGTTTCATTATCCACGGACACTGATAGGTGCAATTACTATTGCAGGCAGTCTATAATATTCAGCAGTTTAGGTTGCTCATCGCCAGCCGACATTGACACGCCTCCGGGCGCAGCTTAGTAACGCCCCATGCACTTGCACATGTGTCCTATGCAAGTGGATGTGGTAGCGGCGCACCTTCATTAATATGCATATGGCGCTACTACACCATTTATACGCCTCACGGCCGGCGCAGGCCTTACACCGGCCTTGTGCCGAGCTTCATGAATCCGGGGGATTGTGCTACATGTAACATTTGCTTATTTTTCATGGTCAACTGTGGACATCCTTTAGCTCTAAGGCATCATTACTTTAAAGGATAGAAAGGGTTACTGTAAGGGAAAGAGAATATAAAAGTGCATACAGTGTTAACAAATTCTGTGTTGCAGTTTTTCTTTTGAGTAAATTTGACAAGTATTCTTTATATATAAGGATGGACTCATTTTGATAAGTGCTAGAGGGCATTTTCTGCATTTTAAAGACTAACGTGAGTAAACTGGACAGTTGTCACTTAAATAGTATGATACACCAGACTGTGAAATAAAGGATATTTTTCAGAATGATTCCTAGAAGGCATTACTATAATTATTGCTGTCTGGTTCAGTAGAAGATAGAAAACATTGCAGTCAGCTGTCTTGGTTTATTATGCATTGAGCCTAGCCAGCTGAGATTAAGGTCCCATGCTAAAATAAAATTGTTTTTGGTAATAATATTTTTGAGAGTGTCAAGCACTGCCTTAAAAGTATTTAGTGCAGGAAGGAGTTTGATTTTTGGTGGTAATGCTTGTGAGATGGTCGTGTAGTTCATTAAAGCTATTCAGAGTTCAAGGGAATGAATATATGTAGTGCAAATAGTAATATTAGTAGTTCTTGGGATGATCTAGAAAACATCTCAGTTGCAGGAAGATTCAGCCTGAGAAGTGCTGGCAAATTATTTATTACCAGACTCATGCCTACCTGTTTTTTTTTTTTTTTTTTTTTGAGCAGCCTTCACTAAAGACATTCGAGTAAAGGAGAAGGTATCAAATCAGGATTTTTTTCAAGCCAGTTTCACTGGTATAGAGGAATAAAGCCCTGACTATGAGCCAGGTGATGAGTTTGATTAGTGGGCTGGGGGATCTGCTGGAACTAGCTGGGAAGGAATAGGAGTGAAGGGGCTGTACTCACTCACATCTTTCTAGTGGGATCATACAAAATGCACAGAATTAAGTGGTGGAGACCAAAAGAACATGCATAACATGCTCATTACATGAAGTGGGATCATGATGGAAGGTGAGTGACAGTCCTATGTTACGCCGATTGCATTCCCTCCTGGACAGTGCTCAATGGGCATGCATAGGTGTTATGTCTATATATAGAAAAGCTCTGCATGTGTAAGCAATATCGTGGTGTATGTGACCTGACCTCTGTCTACTACACTCCTTTAAGATCCTCAGTCACCTTCTCAAACACAATGAGGCAGCCACACCTGGGGTTAAAACTAGGAAAGGAGATTCACCTACTTCCCTATAGGGTCTATAGTGCCAGACAGGGAAGAAGAAGACATTGAGGGTGTTGCCTTACAGCTGATGATCAGCAAAAGTACAGGGAACAAAAAAATCTGGATTTTGTCAGGTTTCCAAGATAGATGATATGTGAGAATTATGTTTATTTATCTAAGGTTCTTGCAAGTCTAATTGGTTATTTAACCATAACACCTCTCACAATAACTCACCACTTGAAACTGCAATAGATTTCATCTCTTATTTTGTAAATAGTATAGCATCCTAACCAAGGATTCCCCTACATCTAATACCAACCCTGTCCAACAACCACATCACCACAACCACTTTCATTTCAAACCTGTGCACACATCCTATATAAAAATACTCTTAAACATGCTCACATCATGCTATACTTCAGCTGATCACCTTCCAAATGACTACCTTAAAATAGCTGCCAATAGTGTTACCTATCCTGTCTCAATCCTTATAAATAGGTCAGTCCAGGAATATCATGTTCCCTCTCTCTGGAAAAAAATCATACATTATCCCTCAACACAGAGCAGGAAATTCAGCACACATCACTACCTTTAAACTAACAGCAATCTTATCCCCCCCTCCAAAATACTTAAAAATGTATTCCAAAACAATTGCTAAAGTATCTCCTGCAAGAAGAACTCCTATCCTCCACACAACAAAGCTTCCATCCCTCCCACAGTGCTAACACTTCACTTCTAACCTTTAAAAATACTGTCAATAAAGCTAGAGTTAAAGGCAAACTGGTCTCCTCCTTATTTCTAGACATGTCTAAAGTCTTTGGCACAGTTTCTCACAGCAAACTTCTACTTCAAATGTCCTCACCAGGTCTGTCTCAGCCCACCCTTCTACAGTTCAAAAGCTACTTGTCCAATAGGTATTACTTAGTAAAATGGTGCTCCACCCTCTCTCTATACCTCCCAGTCACCACTAGTGTATAGCAAGGCTCTGTCTTTGGTATCCTCCTCTTTAACATTCTCACCAACACCCTGCACACATCCACACAACAGGCTTCCCTAATACAATACACAGATGACTCCACACTCACATCCACATCAGACAACACATAAAAAAATACTCAGGAAGCTTTACCAGCCACTGAGACATGCCTTTGTAACTCACAACTCATGGTCATTCCAAAAAAAAAATGACTTCTCCCCACTCCCAAATCCCTCTCTCATGAAAAAAACAAAATTTAAAATCCTTTCTCTTAACACTACAACCACTGAAGTCACTTTTTATAACAAATTATTAGGGATGATATTGAATGATAATCTTAATTGTTTTACCTGCATATACAAAATTGCATTAAAAACTAGCCAAAAACTAGGGATGCTTTACAGAGTAAAAAAAAATGTTCTCACCAATGCCACTAAACCTAAACTCGCCTCACTACTTTATGGTTCTCCCATCCTTACTAACCTCCAGGCATCATAAACAGCAAAACCTGCATAATGCTATAATAAGGTGGCTAAATTTACACAAATACCCCTTTAAGAACCCACCACTTATAGCACTAAAAAGCTTAAACTGGATAGAACTTCCTCGTCAACTAATATATACACAGCTTCTTACTACCTATAAATTATTTAACATCCATCTGCTTATCTGGCACTAAATATCATTCTACACAACTATATTTCCATTTGATCATTATGATCCAATGACCAAAAACTCTTTTCTATCCACAAACCTATTAAATTGGCTGGGCATGGTCTGTACTCAATTCATGTCACTAAGGCCTGGAACTCTTTACCCATATCCAAGCTTCAGTCCATTAAAACCATTCTGAAAGACTTCCTAGCCAAAATCTGGTTATGTTCTTGCTCAAATGAAAGGTAAACTATATCCCTAAATATGAACAAGTACCTCTTCATACCTCACACCTCCTTACTCCTCCTTCACTCACTTCCTTACTTCTATCAGTTTCTCTCCATGACTCTTTGTCTAAATATGCCATATCCCTGTTTTTTCTCTCAGTTCATATTGTAATTCCAGTTTGTATTATACTAACTTAACTTTAATTGTGTTAAACTGGCTTAAAGTTTTCTAAGTATTAACTAATTGTCAGATAAGTTGTATCTACTCTTAAGAACGTTTTCACACACTATGTCTAATTTGGTGTAATTAATTAAGCCATAGATGTTTTTCTATTATTTTTGAACATTTTAAAAATATTGTTCTTAATAATACTTTGGAGCTTTTCTCCGTGGGCCTCTGCTGAAAATGGGTACCCATCCAGTCAGACTTTCCAGGTAATCAAATGTCAATAAATAAATTATGCTGTACCGGATGTGGTGAGCTATATTTGTTCTCTTGGAGGTATATGGCATATTAAGCAAATCAATGTGCAAGAACAGTAGGGAATGTGAAGTGATGGCATGACTTAAATGTCATCCAATTGCGGCAAAGGTAATATGATGTCAATGTAAACAGGAAAGCTAGAGAAGTCATTTAAAAATCAAAACAAGATGACGAGTAAATGAAAGTAGGAAGTTATATATAAACAAATTTATAAGGCAATGAGTAAACGCTATATGTCTGGTTAGTGATTTAGTGTGGTTGGTTACACAGTTATTCTGAGAATCAGGGTGTATTTTCTTGAGAAAGTGATAATGGTATATCTTATGAAGTTTATGAAATTATCTCAGTGATTTTGGTTTTGAGTTTGCTTGCAGTGCTAAAGAAACTACCAGAAACTGAGTTAAATCTTGCCTGCGCATTTGTATTTTGATACAGCTGGACGCAGGCAAATGTAAAGTAAGAAAACAGGTCAGTAATAATTATACATGCCAATCAGAGAAGAAAGTTTTAGAAGCTCAATGAAGGTAACAGATAGGAATGAATGTATTAGTGCCAATTAAAATCTGAGGTGAATATGCAACAAAATAATTAAAACTCCCTAGGATGACTAACATTCCATTTATCAACTTACATCGATGTTTCAGTGTATTTCTCATGTTTTTGAGTAAACATTCCAAATGTTTTGCAGGTGGCAATCCCCATGCATCCTCCTCATATCCCCTGCAACTTAAATATACCAAGTTTGAGATTTCACAACAGTGAGGAAAAAAAGAAACTTCCTTAATCCTTTTGTAAGCAGATCTTACACAGAACCCACACTACCACAGCAGACAGCCAGAAATCAACCAACAGAGTTGTTGGTTCCCATTTCAACAAATGAAACATTTTGTCCAAAGCATTCAGATTATGTATGTGTTTGCTCTGTTCATTCTGTTGTGCATTCATTTGCACAAAAGTATGAACCACAGGGTCATTTGTTTGAATAGTCTCTGCAACAAGCTTTCATTTTGTTAGATTTACACTGTACAGTACAACTGAGTGGGTTTTGTGATGTGAGTGTATATGAATGTTTGTGAGTTAGGTTTAGACTAAGGATTAGAAGAGGGTATAGATGTAGCATGTGTGTGTGTGTGTGTGTGTGTGTGTGTGTGTGTGTGTGTGTGTGTGTGTGTGTGTGTGTTTGTGTGTATTTAGGATTTGGGTAAGGGTTTAGTAAGGGGATAGATATTGTGACGCCTGTGCCCTGGCCCAGCAATCAAGGAGCCTCAATCCTCACCATTAACACCATTGAGGGAGTCTCATATGAGAGGAAAGGATAACAAATACACACAGTAAAGTGCAATTTCCCTTAAGAGCACACAGAGATCACAGTCAGTCCGGGGCTGGTCACTCCATTTCTACACAGGTCCCCAATAAAACTCCCCACTGGCACAGCTACAGGCTCCAGATCTCAGCATAGCTGCACAAGGTAAAATCTCCAGCACCCACTCTGTCTAACCTGTGCTTTGTGTCCCTGCCCAAGTAGCTAACACACACACTTTGATATAAGAGGTTATACAACCATAGAGACACTTCTGAGGAAGGTTGGCACAGGTTCTCCAGCTTTGTCTCTTTTACCCAGACTATACGGTAGTAGCAGCTGCCACCATCCGGCTAATATTATCAGCTACCCAAAGGCCCTTAAAAGGGTGTCCAATTATTACTGTGCAATATTATTATCCAATTGGTAGATGTGACTAAACAGTCTCAAGGCTTATTAGAGTGACCTGGTACAGGATCCTTATATACATGCAATGTACTCTTAGAGCTTACCTTATCTCTACATAAAACAGCCACAGTTAAAATGTTTTCAAATATTTAATACTAAATAATTAAAACCACAATATAATACTTTCTACTACACAGTGCTAGTCAAAAGAGTTCAGAGATCACACAGAAATACTTAAAATAAATCAGTAGTACAGTTCTGGCATCACAGAAAAACACTTAGTTTAATCTTTCTAATTTCTAGTTATTCTTAAAAGAAAACACACTTCTAAAATAACTTACTTATAAAGCAAGGCAGAGTGCTGTGAGTTGGATAGTTAAGTCAAAAATGCTTACTAATCTCCGGTTCTCACTGTTTAAATTGCTATTGCAGTTCTGATAAACATTACATCATCTTTTTACACTATCCTGGAGTTCCCAGGCTGACAGAAACTGTATTTACATTTGTTTATACTTAGAGCAGTAAAGGACATTCCACATGTAAATTCTGGTCATTAACTTTAGCCTTAAAACAATAGGCAGGATGCTTACTGCAGACTCATCAACTCCAAATTCTAACTTCAAAGGAACAAGCATGAAGTAATTTTAATTTCAAAGGACCAACAAGAAATGCTTGACTTAGCTTTCTTTATAGCAGATGGCAATGTCGCCACATTGTTTTAAGCTCAACATTTCACAGTATTTACAAATGATAGAATAATGTACCAAATTCTTTTTGACTAGGCTGGCAGCCTTCATCCATCTCTACCAGTCTTCACACCCCCCCCCCCAGAGAACTCAAGCTAGTTTTTTAAGTGACACTTGAGAATCACAGTATTATTAGAGAGTCCAATAGGCAGTTTAGAGGACAAAAGTACCTTCAGCGTCAGCAACAAAAAGCAAATATGTCCAAATAAATACGCCTGGTACCACCACAGCTCTTCAAATTCACAATCTTTTATTGAAACAAACAGCAGTTCAAATCAGTAGTAAACGCTTTTGGGTTACTCCAAAACCCATCATCAGACTTATTCAATAATATTTCCCATCATTTAAATATAAAAAAAGCGCCAAAAAAGATGTTTAATCAATTAATTCATATACCTAAATCCACCACTAGATGGTGACATTTACCTGCAAATTCAATACTCATAATACATTAAATATAAATTAATATATTTGTCTTTTTATGTATAAAAACATGCATATAGATATAAATACACTTGATATAATATAATCATGAGATATATAAATAATATATAACACTTGTATCTCACGAACTAAAAGACATGTTAATTAATAAAATAATAATAAAATACCTTTGTACAAACAATGCATGTGAAAAGCACTTGTGTAATATCTAAAGGCTGACTTTCTCTTAGCTACATAATCAGTGTTTTAAAGGTCTATCTCTCAGGAAGGGTTTAATGGAGACCCTATCATTCAGCCCCTTCCCTTTATCTGACTGCATTCTAATTATCCATTTAATTTCATGTTGTTCTGTGTGATTCTTGATGTTTCCTAGTCTCTTGCTCCTGTTTACTAATTCTATTACTGTAAACTTAAACATATGGCTTAAATCAATCTCTAATGTATGTTTAGCCAGAGCATTTGTCTCATCCTCCCTACTGATAGCATAGATATGTTCCCTCACCCTTTCTCTTAAGGTTCTATTAGTTTTGCCTATATAGTACCTTGTACATTTCTCACAACTGGCTAGATAGATGAGGTCCCTATATTTACAATCTGCATAGTGTTTAAAAACATATGTCCTACCAGTCTCTGGATGTATGAAGCTACTTGAACCAGACATGTCAGAACACTGATTGCAATTCCTACAGGGAAAAGTTCCATGTCTGCTAGATGTCACCCTGCCCATATTGCTTTCTTCATAGCATAGCAGCCTTTTTAGGGATTTACTGTTACTATAGCTATATCTGGGATTGAAGCCAACAAGAGATACCTTCACTAGTAGTCAAAATGGCCCAATTTTTGTTATCACTTTATTTATCATTTTATTATTGTTAGAATATGATATGTTCAATCTTATTTGTGTGTTGGTGTGAGTCAGCTGTGTATCTACTTGTGTTGATACTGTTGCATTGATATCTCTTTTTCTAAAGTAAGGTCTTCCTTTACCTATACTATCCACCTTGGTCATATCTTTCAGTATCCCAGTTTCTTGATTAGAATATCCCCTTGCAACAAATTCATCATTAAGGAGATTTAATGTTTGTTCACGTATGGTATCATCACTAGTTAAGTTGGATACTGTCCTTCCTTGATTAATCACTATGTTCTAGTAAATGTGCTTGGGGTGCATACTTGTGCGATGAAGCAAACTATATTTCCTACAACTCTTTCTATATAATCTGGTTGTAAATCTATCATCATCTTTATTGATAAATACATCCAGAAACTCAATTCCTGTTTTTGACCATTTCCCTTCAAATTTCAGGAAATTTGTGGTTTGATTTATATACTCAATGAATGCATGCAGATAAATCACACTCCCTTCCCGTAGGAAAAATATATCATCCACAAATCTCTTATTGTATTTAATTTTATTTCCATATTCTGTATCTAAAATATATGTATTCTCCCATTGGGCCATGACCAAATTTGCATACGAATTTGCACAAGGTGTCCCCATGGCCCTTTTTTTGTAGGTAGTATTCATTATCATACATAAAGACATTGTTCTCTAAACCTAACTCCAGCAACAACATACATCTCATTCTAATCAAACTTGTCATATTCCTTGCACATAATAATTGCCTTAAAAAGTCAAGGCCCTCTTCATTGGCAATCAAAGTGAATAAAGATTTCATGTCTAGGGTTACAAGCCAAATATTCGATAAATCTATCATATGTGTATATTCAGACATGCTTATAAGAAATTCCTGAGTGTCCCTAGTTATTGTATTAATAGTTTGTACAATTTCTTTGAGCTGTTTTTCGATGTATATCGAAAGTGGTTCTGTTAGCCATCCTCTTCCTGAGACTATAGGTCTCATATTAGGGTTATGTATGTCTTTATGGATTTTTGGTAAGCCTCTAAAGACCGGAATAGTGGGTAGCTCAATTAAAAGTATTTGTACAAATCATGGTCAATTACCTCACACATCAACAAGTCATAAAGATTACTATGCATATTGGTAATTATTTTATTTAATTGCATACCATTAATTAATCGATAGGTGTCATCATTCAGGTTCATAGGTTCAAAGGTTCATAGGTTCATAGATTAGTACTAGACTAACTGCCCTTGTGGGCCATTTTAAGCCTAGCCAATTACCCCATGTGCATTGATCGAATCACACTTTCATAGTAACATTTATCTAAGACAAAAATAGCCCCGCCTTTATCTGCTGGTCTTATAACTATTTGATCATTACTACTTAAACTAACCAGTGTTTCACGTTCATTTTTACTTAAATTAAACATTTTTGAGTATTATTATATTTTCTATCATTAGACATCTGTATGAAGTCTCTTTCACAAGTCTGTTCAAATGTTTCTAAAAGTAGATGCATGTTAGGTATGAACATACTTGTTTTCTTAAACAAAAACTGTTGGTTTACATTATCATCCTTATACAGCATTTTTAAGGCCACATTCCTTACAAACATTTTAATTTCAAGAATAAAATCAGTAACATCAGTTTCTTTAGATAGTATAAATGATAACCCTCTATTTAAAAGTGACTTCTCAGAGTCTTTCAATTCATATTTAGACAAGTTAACAATTTGATTCACTTGCCTTTGTATTTTGTTCTGTAGGAGTATTTGCTCTTCTGATACTTTCCGTTTTCTGCTGCTCTTGAGTGGTATCCATTTTCTCTGATCTCAAATTGGTAAGGGAAACTGATGAAAAACTGATTCCAAAACTGGTTCTGTCATTTTTGTGACATTTTGTTTTCTTCTAACATCTCCTGTTAGTGAATTGAAAGAGCCAATAGAGTTGTTAACATTCCTTTGCTCATTCTCCACGTCTATGTTGATAGTTACTTGGTTCTCTAACATCATAGATTCCTCTTTATTATTGTAGTTACTCGAGCTAGATGTTTGCATGATTCCTGTCCCATTACAGGACAGTCGTTGTCCCAAATGCGTAAGTTCTGCCTCTCTGCTTCTCTGCATATTGGTTACCATGCCATTTTGTCCATTTTCCTTACTCCGCTTCTCCGAGAGCTGGAGGGGGGCATTGGTTGATTTAGCCAGGTTTGGGAAGGTGGCCTAATGGTTAAGGTGTTTGCCTTACAAACACAAGGTGCAGGGTTTGAGTCTCATAAGGGATAATTGGCTAGGCTTTAAATGGCTCGCAAGGGCAGTAAGCTTAGTACTAACCTATGAACCTAAACTCTTCTTGACTGGTTGCCAAAAAAAGGTTGGTTCAAATGCGTTGTTGCTGTTGGTTCTCTTGTTCCCCTAGGATCTCACGGCCAAGAAAACACATTGCCGACACTGAAATTCTTGAGATCGCGTTCAAGTTTCTTCTTCTTGTCTAAGAGCAATCTGTGCTCCAGTTTAGTTATATGCGATAGTATGTCCTCATGAAACACTATAAAATCCCTTTCAGTCATTAGCGATGTCATCTCAGTCTGTAGGATCGTTATTTCATGATTAATGTCATTCTCATTTTTTATGTATTGTTCGATAAGTAACTTCATGTATGAGTAGCTAGTATCAATGTTAAGTTGTTGCCATTTATTTAAAAGTTCTGGATATAGACTGCCATACATAGGCATCTTTAAAATTGTAAGTCCTCTTGGAACAACATGGAAGCAGAGACATGCCTCCATGTGCTTCCGTTGCCATTGCATATATTTTTTAATTTAATTACTAGATTCTCCATTCTATGTGTCAATTGCAGAACATTAATTGTATGTGTATTACGTTGTTCATTCTCATTAACATTTAAAAGTTCAGTTCTATGAAACTGCAATAGTACGTTAGTTTCTGCTTTTAATAAGGTTTCAAAAGCTTCATTAGCATTAGTAGTCTTGTTACCTTCACATGGTACATTAATTTCAGAAACATTTCCTTCAGCCATGTCCCTTTCACTGCCAAAAATCACAGTGTTATTAGAGAGTCCAATAGGCAGTTAAAAGGACAAAAGTACCTTCAGCATCAGCAACAAAAAGCGAATATGTCCAAATAAATGCGCCTGCTACCACCACAGCTCTTCAAATTCATGATCTTTTATTGAAACAAACAGCAGCTGAAATCAGTAGTAAGTGCTTTCAGGTTACTCCAAAACCCTTCATCAGACTTTTTTGGCACCTTTTTTTATATTTAAATGATAGGAAATATTATTGAATAAGTCTGATGAATGCTTACTAAAAGCGGAAACTAACGTACAATTGCAGTTTCATAGAAATAAACTTTTAAATGTTAATAAGAATGAACAACGTAATACACATACAATTAATATTCTGCAATTGACATGTAGAATGGAGAATCTAGTAATTAAATTAAAAAACATGCAATGGCAATGGAACCACATGGAGGCATGTCTCTGCTTCCATGCTGTTCCAAGAGGACTTTGAATTTTAAAGATGCCTACATATGGCAGTCTATATCCAGAACTTTTAACTAAATGGCAACAACTTAACATTGATACTAGGTTCTCATACATGAAGTTACTTAACGAACAATACATAAAAATTGAGAATGACATTAACCATGAAATAACGATCCTACAGACTGAGATGACATCGCTAATGACTGAAAGGGATTGCACATAACTATACTGGAGCGCAGATTGCTCTTAGACAAGAAGAGGAAACTTGAATGTGATCTCAAGGATTTCAGTGTCGGCAATGTGATCTCTTAGCTGCGAAACCCCAGGGGAACAAGAGAACCAATAGCGACAATGCATTTGAGCCAACCTTTTTTGGCAACCAATCAAGAAGAGCTAAATCAACCAATGCCCCCCTCCAGCTCTCGGAGAAGCGGAGTAAGGAAAATGGACAAAATGGCATGGTAACCAATATGCAGAGAAGCAGAGAGGCAGAACTCACGCATTTGGGACAACGACTGTCCTGTAATGGGACAGGAATCATGCAAACATCTAGCTCGAGTAACTACAATAATAAAGAGGAATCTATGATGTTAGAGAACCAAGTAACTATCAACATAGATGTGGAGAATGAGCAAAGGAATGTTAACAACTCTATTGGCTCTTTCAATTCACTAACAGGAGATGTCAGAAGAAAACAAAATGTCACAAAAATGACAGAACCAGTTTTGGAATCAGTTTTTCATCAGTTTCCCTTACCAATTTGAGATCAGAGAAAATGGATACCACTCAAGAGCAGCAGAAAACGGAAGGTATCAGAAGAGCAAATACTGCTACAGAACAAAATACAAAGGCAAGTGAATCAGAGTTAATTCCTAACTTGTCTAAATATGAATTGAAAGACACTGAGAAGTCACTTTTAAATAGAGGGTTATCATTTATACTATCTAAAGAAACTGATGTTACTGATTTTATTCTTGAAATTAAAATGTTTGTAAGGAATGCGGCCTTAAAAATG
The DNA here is from genome assembly GCF_019279795.1 of Protopterus annectens. Classification (NCBI taxonomy): domain Eukaryota; kingdom Metazoa; phylum Chordata; order Ceratodontiformes; family Protopteridae; genus Protopterus; species Protopterus annectens. The sequence goes on along the minus strand of NC_056734.1, from coordinate 409,260,124 downwards.
CTGTATAAGGATGATAATGTAAAAAGACAGTTTTTTTGTTTAAGAAAACAAGTATGTTCATACCTAACATGCATCTACTTTTAGAAGCATTTGAACAGGCTTGTGAAAGGGACTTCATACAGATGTCTAATGATAGAAAATATAATGATACTCAATTTTTTTTTAATTTAAGTAAAAATGAACGTGAAGCACTTGTTAGTTTAAGTAATAATGATCAACTAGTTATAAGACCAGCAGATACAGGCGGGGCTATTGCTGTCGTAGATAAATGTTACTATGAAAGTGTGATTCGATCAATGCTGAATGATGACACCTATCAATTAATTAAAGGTATGCAATTAAATAAAATAATTACCAATATGCATAGTAATCGTTATGACCTGTTGATGTGTGAGGTACTTGACCATGATTTGTACAAATACATTTTAGTTGAGCTACCCACTCTTCCGGTCTTTAGAGGCCTACCAAAAATCCATAAAGACATACATAACCCTAAGATGAGACCTATAGTCTCAAGTAGAGGATGGCTAACAGAACCACTTTCAATATACATCAAAAAACAGCTCAAAGAAATTGTACAAACTACAAATACAATAGCTAGGGACACTCAGGAATTTCTTATAAGCATGTCTGAATAGACACATAATATGATAGATTTATCGAATATTTGGCTTGTAACCCTAGACGTGAAATCTTTATTCACGATGATTCCCAATGAAGAAGGCCTTGAATTTTTAAGGCAATTGTTATGTGCAAGGAATATGACAAGTTTGATTAGAATGAGATGTATGTTGATGCTGGAGTTAGGTTTAGAGAACAATGTCTTTATGTATGATAATGAATACTACCTACAAAAAAAGGGAGTTGCCATGGGGACACCTTGTGCAAATTTGTATGCAAATTTGGTCATGGCCCAATGGGAGAAAACATGTATTTTAGATACAGAATATGGAAATAAAATTAAATACTATAAGAGATTTGTGGATGATACCTTTTTCCTATGGGAAGGGAGTGAGACTGATCTGCATGCATTCATTGAGTATACAGATCAAACCATAAATTTCCTGAAATTTGAAGGGAAATGGTCAAAAACAAGAACTGAGTTTCTGGATGTATTTATTAACAAAGATAATGATAGATTTACAACCAGATTATATTGAAAGAGTTGTAGGAAAAATAGTTTGCTTCATCGCATAAGTATGCACCCCAAGCACATTTACCAGAACATAGTGATTAATCAAGGAAGGAGAGTATCCAACTTAACTAGTGGCAATACCATATGTGAACAAACATTAAATCTCCTTAGTGATGAATTTGTTGCAAGGGGATATTCTAATCAAGAAACTGGGATACTGAAAGATATGACCAAGGTGGATAGAATAGGTAAAGGAAGACCTTACTTTAGAAAAAGAGATATCAATGCAGCAGTAGCAACACAAGTAGATACACAGTCGACTCACACCAACACACAAATAAGATTGAACATATCATATTCTAACAATAATAAAATGATAAATAAAGTGATAACAAAAATTGGGCCATTTTGACTACTAGTGAAGGTATCTCTTGTTGGCTTCAATCCCAGATATAGCTATAGTAACAGTAAATCCCTAAAAAGGCTTCTATGCTATGAAGAAAGCAATATGGGCAGGGTGACATCTAGCAGACATGGAACTTTTCCCTGTAGGAATTGCAATCAGTGTTCTGACATGTCTGGTTCAAGTAGCTTCATACATCCAGAGACTGGTAGGACATATGTTTTTAAACACTATGCAGATTGTAAATCTAGGGACCTCATCTGTCTAGCCAGTTGTGAGAAATGTACAAGGTACTATATAGGCAAAACTAATAGAACCTTAAGAGAAAGGGTGAGGGAACATATCTATGCTATCAGTAGGGAGGATGAGACAAATGCTCTGGCTAAACATACATTAGAGATTGATTTAAGCCATATGTTTAAGTTTACAGTAATAGAATTAGTAAACAGGAGCAAGAGACTAGGAAACATCAAGAATCACACAGAACAACATGAAATTAAATGGATAATTAGAATGCAGTCAGATAAAGGGAAGGGGCTGAATGATAGGGTCTCCATTAAACCCTTCCTGAGAGATAGACCTTTAAAACACTGATTATGTAGCTAAGAGAAAGTCAGCCTTTAGATATTACACAAGTGCTTTTCACATGCATTGTTTGTACAAAGGTATTTTATTATTATTTTATTAATTAACATGTCTTTTAGTTCGTGAGATACAAGTGTTATATATTATTTATATATCTCATGATTATATTATATCAAGTGTATTTATATCTATATGTATGTTTTTATACATAAAAAGACTTTTAAATATATTCATTTATATTTCATGTATTATAAGTATTGAATGTGCAGATAAATGTCACCATCTAGTGGTGAATTTAGGTATATGAATTAATTGATTAAAAAACTTTTTTGACGCCTTTGTTTGTATTTAAATGATGGAAAATATTATTGAATAAGTTTGATGAAGGGTTTTGGAGTAACCCGAAAGCGCTTACTACTGATTTGAACTGCTGTTTGTTTCAATAAAGATCGTGAATTTGAAGAGCTGTGGTGCTACCAGGCATATTTATTTGGACCCTTGAGAATCGCCGCTTGAGAGGGTTAGGTCTATATGAGTATACCTACCCCATTCCTTGTCTTGAGAGCCCATCTGCATTAGTATTGCTACTCCCACTGCGGTGCTGCACTGACATATTATATGCTTGCAACCCCAGGCTCCATCTTAGCAACTTGTCATTTTGCTGAGTGGCTCTGTTTAACCATGTTAGAGGGTTGTGATCTGTCATAACAGTGAGTTTTCTTCCATATGGATAAGACTGAAGTTTTCGCAGGGCTCACAGTATGGCTAGACATTCCTTTTATATAGTTGCATAGCATTCATCCCTGGGTTGGAGCCTATGACTGAGATAAACCACTGGGTGCTCTTCCTCCTCTGAAGAAATCTGGCTAAGTGCAGCTCCCATGCCATGGTGTGAAACCTCCACCTGCACAACAAATTCTTTGCTGTTATCTGGACTAGCTAACACAGGGGGTCTTCCCAAAGCTTCTTTAAGCTTCTGGAATGCCTGCTTACATGATGAGGTCCACACTACCTTATCTGGCCTGTTCTTCCTTGTCAGGTCTGTGAGGGGAGCAGCTATGGTACGATAACTGGGGATGAACTTTCTGTAGTACCCTTCTGTCCCTAAAAATGCTCTCACCTGCTTTTTAGTAACAGGTGCAGGCCATGCCTGAATGGCTTCCACTTTGGCAGGTTCTGGCCTTATCTTACCACTCCCCACTCTATGTCCTAGGTAGGAGACCTCCGCCATACCCACCTGACATTTGCTCAGCTTAATGGTCAACCCTGCCCTCCGTAGTCTGCCCAACACCTCCCTGACATGTTGAAGGTGCTCTGGCCATGATTGGCTGTAGATGGCAATATCATCCAGGTAAGCAAGAGCAAACCCTCCTGCTTCTGCTAGGATATGATCTACCAGCCTCTAGAAAATTGTTGGGGCCTTCTTCTTCCCAAAGGGCATCTTTGTGAACTCATACAAGCCAAAAAGAGTCACAAAGGCTGACTTCTCTCTAACACTGGGAGTCAAGGGCATCTGCCAGTAACCCTTGGTAAGATCAATGATTTTAAGATACTTAGCCCAACCCAGCTACTCTAGGGCCTCATCTGTCCTAGGCATGGGGTAAGCATCTGATTCTGTGTGACTATTTCATTTCCTGTAGTCCACACAGAACCTGGTGCTGCCATCCTTCTTTGGCACCAGCACCACTGGGGAGGTCCAGGGACTGTTGGACTCTTGAATCACTCTTAGTTCCAACATCCCCTGTACATCCTCCCTCAAGGTCTGTCAGACTCTCTCAGACACCCTATAAGGGCCCTACCTAATAGACCTTTGGGGTCCTGTATCCACCTGGTGCTGCACTAGGTGGGTGCACCCTGGTTTCCCAGTGAACATGTCCCCAAATCCCTGCAACACTGCTTGGATTTCTCTAACCTGGGTAGGAGATAGGTGCTGGGACATTGCTACCCCTTCCACTGAGGTGTCAGCCCGAGCCTCACTAAGGAGATCAGTCCCCATATCTCCCTCAGACTCCTCCTGCAATCCACTGCAAATGCTCAGCACAAGGGCCTCCCTAACATGGTAAGGTTTCATCATGTTAACATGGTACAATTTGTGCCCCTGCCATCTGCCTAGCAGTTCCAGCATGTAGTTAACATGACTTACTTTTCTTACCACCTTGTAGGGTCCCTCCCAAGCTGCTTGCAGCTTGTTGTGTCTGACAGGAATGAGAACCATTACCTGCTGCCCCACAGCATACTCTCTAGCTTGAGCATTCCTGTCATACCATGCCTTTTTCAGTTGTTGGGCTTCTGCCTGGTTCTCCTGGGACAAGCCTATGAGTTCCCTGAGCCTTGTCCTGAGGTTTAGGATGCATGCCACAACAGACTCCTTGTGAGACTTGCACTCACATTCCCACTCATCTCGAAATAAATCTAGAGGTCTCCTCACCCTATGCCCATACAGCAACTCAAAGGGTGAAAAATCTGTGGATTCCTGGGGAACCTCTCTGTAAGCAAACAACAGATGGGGCTAATATTTGTCCCACTCCCTCTTAAACTGATCTGCAAATGCCTGTAGCATGGACTTGATTGTAGAGTTTAACGTCTCAATAAGACCATTAGTCTGGGGATGGTAGGGGGTGGTCTTCATGTGCTTTACCCCACAGGACTTCCACAGACAAGCCAGCAGGTCTGACTTAAAATTGGCACCTCTGTCAGTCAGTATTTCTTTTGGGAAACCTACCCTGCTGAAAATCTCTAACAAAGCATTTGTCACCTTCTCTGCCTCAATGGAGGACAAAGCCACTGCCTCAGGGTATCGTGTAGCATATCCACTACCACTAGGATATACTTTTTCCCTGTGGAACTTGGGTACTCAGAGGAACCACAATATCCATAGCTACCTTCTGAAATGGATCCTCAATCACAGGCAAAGGCATCAAATGAGCTCTCACCTTGTCTCCTGTCTTGTCTGCCTTTTGGCACTGCTCACAGGTCCTGCAGTACCCTGTTACATCTCTGGAAATTCCAGGCCAATAGAAGTTCTCCATAATATGCCTCTTTGTATGTTTTATCCCCATATGACCTGCAAAGGGAATATCATGAGCTATGGCTAGAAGTGCCAGACGGTAGGCTCTAGGCACTACCAACTGCTGTACTCTTTCACCTTCTAGCCCTCCCTCAGGGGTCCAATCTCTGTACAGTAGCCCTTTTTCCCAGTATACAGATTCCCTCTTTCCTTGAGAATCAGGTGCCTCCTTAGCTACCTGCCTCAGGTCTTGCAATGTATGGTCTGAGAGCTGAGCCTGTCTCAACTCTCTCTCCTTGTAACCCTTCCCAGCTCCCCTTCCACAGGAAGTCTGGCATCCTCTGACAGTGGTGCCTCACTGTCAGCCTGGGTACTACTACTCACCTCTACCTTTGCAGTCACTCTGTCCAAGGGAACATCAGTACCCACAAGCAGCTGTGGCTCACCTTCAGATCACTGCTACAGAGTAGCTCCCTCCCTGAAGTAACCATCTCAGTAGTCCTGGCTGCAAGTATGCAGTCTGTCTGCATCTCCCCCAGGCTACCAGACCCACATGCTTGTCTCCTAGCCTGACTGCGTGTAACTGCATAAGCACACAGTACTGCCTCATCTAAATCCTTCCCTCTCAGGACATCTGTAGGATGGTAGTTTAGTACCTCTGTTGTCTCAAGACAACCTACTATTGGCATTTTGTCTTTCCCACTTACTGGCTCCCTCACCTTTGGTTCCCTACCTTGACTCCATGGACAGCTGTATGCCACTTGGCCCCACTGGTTGCATTCAAAACATTTAACCCCAACTCCTGGGCATGTACCTGAACTAGTGGCTTCCTCTGCTACTGGCAGATTCTGTTGTGGCAGTCTGTGCTGCCCACCATGGGTTCCTTGAGACCCATGAGCAGTACTGGGGGTCCCCTTCCTGTGCAGGGCTGCCCTGCTTGCCAGGTATAGGTCTCCCTTCTTCCCCAACTCATCTGAAGTAGCACATTGTCTATCAGCTAACCAGATCCTCATGTCCTCAGGCAAAGTGCTAAGGGCTTGTTCCCTCACCAAAAGGTCTGCCAGCCCTTCAGAAGTGGTGACCTGACATCTACTCACCCACCTATGGAAATAAGTGCTCAATTCGGCAGCATATTCACACACACTTTCATCTGCCTTGCGTCTATGCTCACAAAACGTTTTCCTATACATTTCAGGTATTAGCATAAACAGTTCTAAAAGACATTTCTTAATAGAAGTATAATCAAAACATGCAATGTCAGGCATTTTGGACAGAATAGTTACAGCTTTACCATGGAGTAAGGGGGTCAGGAACCGTACCCACAGCCCTTGGTCAACTCCATACTGTTTGCATACCCTCTCAAACATATAACTGAAACTATCAAAATTATCCCCCTCTTTAAACTGCAGAACAAATTTAG
>NC_056734.1:409228574-409248574 GCF_019279795.1 Protopterus annectens | reverse complement strand
TGTAGTTTACTGCTCTGTAATTCTGCAATGTTCAAAATTTAAAACATCTCTCATGTTTTTTTCATTGTATTATGTTTTAGGTATTGTGGGTGGTTGTCAGTAATTTTGGTAAGTCAGACAGAAGATGAGGCCTATTGCCCATAAATTCAGTACTCAAAGATACTAAGAGAGTATTATTATTTTGATATGAAAAAAATGCCCAGTTGTAGTTCAGAACTCCCACCTTATAGCAGAGGTAAATTAGCATTTCTGGATTCTATAGTGTTTATTGGTAGTGCATGCTTAGAAAATGTGAGGCAGCTCTCGGGCAAGTAAAATGTTTTTTTGACCGCGGTGGTGGTGCTGCAGTAGCATTGTCGCCTCACAGTAAGACGCTGTCCGGTTCGATTCTCAGCTAGAGTGTCTTCTGCGTGGAGACATGAGTGAATGGGTGTACCTTCGTTGAAGGTTGTGCGTCAGGCCTGGCAAGCCGGTACGTAAAAATGAACTGCCAATCATTAGCGGACCGGAGTTCCGATGTGGCAACCCCTAACCGGGAAAAGCCAAAAGACACAAACAAACTAAGAATGATTTGTTAATCAGAATTAATTTGACAAATGTGTTACTTCTTACAGCTTGATAGTGCTTGGGAAGCCTGCAAGTGGGAGGTAAATGCTGTTTTATTTCATAGGTTCATAGGTTCATAGGTTCATACTAGGCTATCTGCCCAAGGGCATTTATAAGCCTAGCCCATAGTTATGTGGCTTTCGCCACCCCTTTAGTTTGAATAAAAACTATGCCTATCATTTTTCTGTGCCTCTGTCAAGCAGTGACACTGAAGTAATCCCTGGGGTATATCTGCGATCTCCCATCCATTGGTCAAGATTCCTCTTGAACAAGGCCAGCGAGGTGCTCTGCCTCACATGTACCGGGATTTTGTTCCACAGCATAGGGAGTCTCTGGGTGATGAATCTGTCCCTCCAGCACGTTCTATTTATAACCGTGTCAAGGTTTAAGTCTCCGCCCTTGTGGTTCTGAGGGATCTAGATTTTTGAGGTGAAGCATATTCATCAAATCTGGGTTTGACATGGCCTTATATGTCAGGCACAGGTCACCTCTGAGCAAGCGGTATGAGACTGAATAGAGCTGGAGTTCTTTCAGTCGGGCAGCATAAGACATATTTTTGAGACCCTTTATCCTTTTGGTGAGGAACTTTTGGGGCCTTTCAAGCTGCATCAGGTGTCTGGTCAGATACATTCGAACGGGCATTGTACTCAATCATAGGTCTAATGAGTGATGAGTACAGGGGGACGATGACCTCCTTTGATCTAGATGTGAATCCCTTCATGATCAGGTGGGCGATATAGAAGGTTTTCCTAACTACTTTAGCAACATGAGTGTCAAACGAAGGCTACTGTCAACTTGGGTCCCCAGATCCCTGATGACTTTTTCTGTGCTCAGTGGATTGCCATCTATATGGTAGCTAGGGGTAACCTTGTTTTTCCCGAAGGGTATGACTATGCATTTTTTGGCGTTTAACTTCAGGCCATGGCTCTGGCACCAGTTATCCGTTTCTGTGAGGCCCTTCTGGAGGATATCTGTGTCAGATGTGTTTTCGACTATGGCGCCCAGTTTGCAGTCATCTGCAAACTTTGTCAGCCATAACCCTCCTGTGTTTGCTTGTACTTCAGAAAAGTAGATGCCGAACAAGAGTGGACCCAGGACTGAGCCCTGTGGGACACCACTTGTGACAGGCTTTGAGTCTGACATGGCTCCAGCAACTCTGACCCTGTGGGTTCTGTCGCTTAGCCAGTTTGCAACCCATCTTGTGATGTATGGGTTTACATTCAAGCTGATGAGTTTTTCGATGATACCTGAGTGGGGTATTGTGTCGAAGGCCTTTGCCAGGTCGAGGTAGGCTGTATGGACTGCCTTTCCCTCATCAATGGCCTTGGTGACTGTCTCGAAAAAGTCAACCAAGTTTAAGAGGCAGGATCTGCCTTTGACAAAGCCAAACTGGGTTGGATCCAAAGTCTGCAAGTTCCCTATGTCTTTATTTATGAGTTCCATTATGATCCTCTCCATGGCTTTGCAGATAAGGCTTGTCAAGCTAATGGGGCGGTAATTTCCAGGGTCTGTGGAGGCACCGCCCTTATGAAGTGGGACCACAGTCGCCGTGCGCCACTCCTTGGGTACGTATCCTGAGGTGAGGCTAAGATTAAACAGCTGTCCTAACTGTGGGTTTAATTCCTCGTTGAGTTCATGAAGCACACAGCCGGGGACACCATCAGGTCCCATGGATGCTGTATTTTTTGCCTTAGTGAGGGCAGTTCTCACCTGGGCGTTGGAGATGTTTGGGGGGCTACAATCCTCTGGAATAGATATCTCTCCTTTTGGGGAGGGGAGAAGTTTGCACTGAACCTGTCAGCCAGTATGTTAGCAATGTGTGTAGGTTCAGTAATTTTCACATCATTTTGAACTAATTCTGAGCATATCTGGGAGTTTCCTCCTAGGTTTCTAACATAGCTAAAGAAGGCCTTATGATTGTCTTTAGAGTCCTTGGCGATTTTTCTCTCAAAATTTGCCTTGGATGATTTTATGAGAGCTCTTAGTTTTTTACTTATAATGATCAAAGGTGTCTTACCTTTCAAGGATTTTGCTCTATCTTGTAGTAGCTTCCTCCTTTTGTTGTAGAGCTTGTTTATGGCTGGGGTCCACCAGACTGGACGCTTGCCTTTGGTACAGAGAGTCTTAGTTTTGTTTGGGATTGCCTGATCCATGCAGTCCTGCAGGTGCTGGTAGAAGGCATATGTAAGTGATTCAGTGGTTTGAGTAATGTTTACCACTGGCTCAGGGGCCTTAAAGGAGACCACACTAGTTTTTAGAAGTATGAAATCGGCTTTTGAGAAGTTTTTCACTGTGGTCTTTTTTGTTTCAGGTGGGGGCGGGATGAGGACCTCCAGCGAGATTAGTTTATGATCTGATCTCACCAGTGAGGGGTATACTTCTGGTGTTGAACATTTTGATCCCATGTTCGTGATGATGAGATCAAGTATGTTTTCACCTCTTGTGGGGATGGTGACTAGTTGTTCCATGGCATTTGAGTTTATGAACTCCAGGAATCTTTGGGTTAGAGTGTTCGGGCTTGAGTAGTGTTCCCAGTTTATATTAGGGTAGTTGAAGTCACCTAGTATGATGGTGTTTGGAGATACATTTATCCCCTCCAATGTTTTCAGGAAGGCCATGTGAGGTTCCTGAGTTTGAGAGGGTGGCCTGTAACATGCTACAAATTGCAGAGCAGTCTTGCCTATGGTTAATTGCACTTGGATGGTCTCCGATGCATCGTGCGTTGCCACCAACCTTGAGGTGTGGGTGTCCTTTATGAATATGGACACCCCCCCTCCTTTCTTGGTGTTGTCCAGATTTTGGGGCCGGAACGCATGATATGAGGTGAAACCTGTTAGTGCTGGGGTGCTCTCAGGAGCCTTGAACCAGGTTTCTGTCACAGCACAGACATCGATGTTCTCCATATTGAGAAGGGCCTCGAGTGCGTGCATCTTGAGATTGAGACTTCTGGCATTGAGCAGCATTACCCTTAGTTTTTTTCCTTTTGGTGTTCTAGGGTGGTAGGTTTAGAATTTGAGCCTTGCCTAAAAAGGCACTATGGGGTGGCAAGAGCCTTTGCCAATATCCGGAAGCCCAGGGGTGACAGGTGCAAGCCGTCCCTCATAAGCAGCGTGGCTTGTCCAGCATGTCATCCCAGGCAGACAGACATTGGATCCCCTTTGAATGACACCAGAATTTAAGCCAATTATTAAAGCTGATCATCTTATCACTGTATTGTGGCATCATTCTAGGTGAAGGTAGGATACTGCTCAAGGTCAGGGTCATACCTGCCTGGGCTACATAATCAGAGAGCTCCTCGATGTCCCTTTTCATGTAGTCCAAGGAGGTATGCGTCTCAGGTCGTTGACACCAGCGTGGACAATGACTGAGTTGTACTTGTACCTGCTGTTGAGAGACCTGAGTGCTTGCGTTATGTGGCGGATTCTAGCGCCCGACAGGCAGCTTACTGTGACCTTCTCCTTACTCAGTCTGGTGAGCGGGACGTCAGTGTGTCTGACTATGGAATCACCAATGACAAGTGTGTCTGGCATTTTGTTTGGCCTTAAGGGCTGTGACTGTTTGACACTCTGACTGTGTGGTCTATGTGTTGCATGTGTTGGGTCGTGAGGTGGTAGTTGTTTGGGTGTCTGCTTTGGTGGCCTCTGCTGTTTTGGTAAATTTTTGATCAGAGCCTCCGAGTATGTCTTTGTGTGAGTATGTGTATGATTTGAAGTTGTGATGGTACCATGTGTGACTGGGTATGTATTGTGTGTGGTTACCTTCTCCTCCTGTCTGGTCTTGCCAGTCCTATGTTGAGAGAGCTCAGCCTCCAGTTTGGCCGTATAGTTGCATCTCTCGCATGTATTTGTGTTTTGTGGGAGAAGGAGAGGATTGTCTGTGTACATGAGGCAATTGTAACATTGCCTCAATATTCCCAGGTTCACCAGTTGAGCTGGAGAGGACACTAGCAACTGATCCCTCGACATACTAGAAGTAGTAGATAAAGAACTTTCAAAGGACTCCGGGGGAAGTGGGTTTTAGGCTGGTGGGGTACTATCTATAATAAGAGTGCTTTATCAAGGTGCAAGTACTGTAGGAGTAAGTGCTAGGCTTTACAGATAGAGAATAGTCTACTTGGGAATCAAGTAGAGATGAACTTTTCAGTTATAGGATATGCTGGTTAGATCAGCAGTACAGTTTAGCGTGTTTTATAGCAGGGGGCTGAAGGGAGCTAGGAATTGGCCCAAAACTACCAATGGACTACTAGTTTCTGTAAAAATTTACTCTTTTTATGATGTAGCTAACAGCACACTTGCAATTTGATTAGGATGAACTGTGCTCTAGCACACAGCTCATTACATTATTAGATGCATTCATGAATGCAATGTTTAGGGAAAAACAAAATTACATGCATCAACAGGTTAAGATCACTATACAATAAGTGCCCCAATCCAGGGGTGACCTGGGAGCAATCTCCGATTAAGTGACTTGCTCAGTAGCAAAATTGGGCTGATGGAATCAAACACAGGGAGTGCTGCAGGGTCTGGGTCTAACAGCACATAGTCTAAATTTCTTCAACAATAAAGTACTTTACCCAGTAGTAATTACTTGTTTCATAAACTAAAACTTCTGACTTTCGACTCTCAAGGCAAACAAATTTAAGTATCTTAATTTATGTTGAAACAAACACAGTTTGTTTTATAAATAGTAAATGCAGGAGGCTACAGTTTCCACAAACAAATCTTGCCACAGCAACTAAATAATCCATTTCTATTTTCTTAATTTAAAAAAGGCCAGAAGGCACACAGACTTAAATTGCAGAGTTTTGTATAAAAGTCAAAGCAGCAAGTCTTACTTGCAGGCTTTAAAACACATTATCTCCTGTAGCATAGTTTTCTCAAGTACTGTTGCAAGAGGAAGCTTTTCTTACAATTCCTAGACACAAACCTTTTTAAGTTTTCCAAAACATACATAAAAGTCTCCTTCTAACTCTAATTTAGAAAACTAACTCCTTAAACACATACCTCATTAGCAGCACCCAAATAACCTCTCTTTAAACTGATTTTTATGGTCAGTTCCTACCAAGTCAAATACTTCTTAAAGAGAACTGATTCTTCTTAAGTTAATAAAGGCTACACACACACACACACACACACACACACACACACACACACACACACACACACACACACACACACACACACACACACACACACACACACAAGTTCTTACATAATCAGAGACTAGGCTGAAGACCTGGAAGCTGACTGAAGTGAAAGCATAACATTACTTAGGGTTCTAGCATCTTAGGAAGTAGACAGAATTGGTAGAGTCAAAGGAGAAAACAGCATCTTAAAATAGCATGTGTGAAGGTTGATAGAACAGATATGTAGTCAAGCCAGATAAGGAGATAGGGTGCCTATGGAAAGTTGGTGGCGGAATGCAGAAGTCCAAGAAGTTATCAAAAGAAAGGAAAGCAGAAAGAAGCGGAAGACAGAGGAAACACTCCAGAGTAAGAAGGAATACTGGTTGGCTAACAAAGGGGCTAAAACAGCAGTCACAGTGGCAAAGAGCAAGACTTCAGAGAAATTCTATCAGCTTCTGGAAAGTGCCTCAATAGATGGCACAAACAAACCCTATCAAAATTGCACGGTAAAGAAACAACGAAAGAGAAAGAAAATAGCAATCAAACACCATTCATGACGTACGGCCGTAACAACCACTTTGCCAATCCAGAGGACATCAAAGGCAGATAAAAGAAGTAAATGGCCCATCTCAATACTGGAAGATTGCCAAATTCCAGTAATAACGGCCACACAGGTACAAAACGCACTCTCTAAAGCCAAGAATACAGCATCCATGGGACCAGATGACATCTCGGGCTGTGTACTACATGAACTACAATATGAACTGGCACCTCACCTAAGTGTCATGTTTAATCATAGCCTCACCTCAGGTTTCATGCCCACTGAGTGGCGCAGAGCTACATTTATCCCAATCCACAAGGGGGGATCCACCTTGGATCCCGGAAACTACTGTCCCATCAGTCTGACAAGCCTTATCTGCAAGGCCATGGAGCGTATTATTATGGAACTTATAAACAAAGACATTGGCAACCTTCAAACACTGGACCCCACCCAGTTTGGGTTTGTGAAGGGCCGATCTTGTCTCCTGAACCTGATTGACTTCTTTGAATCAGTCTCCAGAGCCATGGACAAGGGTAAGGTGGTCCACACAGCCTATCTAGACCTTGCCAAGGCTTTTGACACCATCCCCCACTTTGGAATCATAGATAAACTTACTAAGTTGGGCATTAATCCCTATGTCACCCAATGGGTTGCTAAATGGCTTACTGATAGAACCCACACTGTAAAAGTAGCCGACTCCAAATCCAGCTCCAGACAAGTGACAAGTGGAGTACCTCAAGGTTCAGTCCTGGGGCCGCTCTTGTTTGGCATCTACTTCTCTGAAGTACAGGTCAACACTAAGGGACTCTGGCTAACAAAGTTTGCAGATGACTGCAAACTGGGAGCCATTATTGAATCCCCAAATTATGTGGATACTCTACCAAAGGGCCTTACAGAAACAGATGCTTGGTGCCAGAGCCATGGGCTCAAGCTCAATGCCAAGAAATGTATTGTTATCCCCTTTGGGAAAAAACATGTATCCATGAATTACCATATAGGTGGCAGCACACTAAACACGGAAAGTGTGATAAGAGACTTAGGGACACAGGTGGACAGTGGTCTCACCTTCGATAACCACATCGCCACAACAGTCAGGAAATCCTTCTATGTGGCACACCTCATCACAAAGGGCTTTTCATCCAGAAAAAAAGGAGGTCATTGTCCCACTGTACTCATCCCTCATTAGACCCATTATAGAATACAACGCCCCATGTGGTATGTACCTCTCAATACATCTGCAACAACTGGAAAGGCCTCAGAAATACCTCACTAAAAGAATCACAGGCCTAAAGCAGATGCCCTATGCTGACTGCCTTAAAAAACTCCAGCTATACTCTGTCGCATATCGTATACTCATTGGTGATCTCTGCTTAACATACAAGGCCATGTCAAACCCAAAGCTGTTGGACATGCTACACTTAAAGAAATCCCAATCCCTCAGAGCTATATGCTCCAGGGATTTAAACCTTGTCATCACAATAAACAAAACATGCTGGAGGGATAGGTTCCTGACCCAGAGACTCCCCAGACTCTGGAATAGATTGCCCATAGATGTCAAGCAGAGTGCCTCTTTGGACCTCTTCAAGAGGAACCTTGATGATTGGATGGGAGAAAGGAAATTCACCCCAGGGATCACATCAGTCGCCCTGCTAGACAGGGGTCCAGGAAAGTAAATAATGTGGGAAGAAATAGCCAGGGAATTGTTATGGCTAGGCTTGTATAGGCCCTAGGGCTGATAGCCTAGTACCAACCTATGAACCTATGAACCTATGAACTTACAGAAACTTCTGAATAATAAAAAACACACAGAAGCTGTACTGACCCATGTACAGTCTACAGTGAAAGAGGAAGAAGAACCCAACCCAGAAGTAAGAACAGCTCTAAGGAGAATGAAGTCATGGAAAGCATCATCCTCAGATGAGGTCATAGCAGATATGATCAAGATGCTGGGTGAGTTAGGAGCCAATGACTCCCAAGCCAGGTACTCATTGCAGTATGGATTACTGATGATGGCAGTGTACAAAATCTAAGGGGACATTCACAACTGTAAGCAGGTATCAAACTCCTGTCATCTGTATGAAAGAGCTGGAAAGGGTGATTTATAAATGGATACGCAGAATAGTAGAACATAAGATGGGAGATGAGGAGTTTGGATTCAGGTCAGGATGCAACACAACCAACTCAATTTTTGTGGTGAGACAAACAGTGGACAAGAAACTCGAGATGAGGAAAGAGTTCAAGTGGGCATTGCTAAATTTAGACAAAGCATATGACAAGATCTCAAGAAAGATGATTTGAGCAGTCCTGCTGTGGTTCAAATTCCTAGAAACATTGCTAGAATTAGTGCAGCCTATCTAAAATGACCCAATGACACAAGTATAAAGAGTGTTTTGACACACAGAGGGGTTCCCAGTGGGTATGCGTGTGCATTAGGTTAGTGTTCATACTTGTGATGGACTACATCACCGAGCAGCCTAGATCGAGTGGATCAACACAGCTGCGGTATACAGACAATGTGGCATTGCAGACAGAGTCTAAACAGGAGCTTCAGCAAATTATAGTAGGCTGGAATGCAAAACTGACGGCCCATGAGATGAAACTGAGGGTAGACAAGACAATTGTTCTGATAGAAAATGAAGGAAATCAGAAGAAGCTAAAATAGCGAGAAGGGAATATAGCAGAACAAATTAAGAGTTTCAAGTATCGGGAAGGTATGGTTAAGAAGAAGGAAAGCGCTAATGAGGAGATAAAAGCTGGAATCAGAGTCGTTTCAGCCAAATGGCATTAAGTGACAAGGTTGGAGTATGGCAGAAAAATGTCAATGAGGCTGAAAGTTAAGATGTACAAAAACAGTGGCACAACCTGTGCTTCTCTATGGCACAGAAAGCTGGGCTGTGAAGTCAGAGCAGTTAGGGAAGCTTGAAGTGATAGAGATAAAGTCCCTGAGACAGGTGTTAAGATGCACACTGTCAGACAGATGAACAAACAATGGCATCAGAGCAGAAGCTAAAGTAGCCCTAACTGCAGAGAAGGTTAAGGAGAACAGATTTCAGTGGTTTGGTCATGTGCCGAAAACCAGAAGATGATTTTGTGAAGAAGATTTGGGAATACGAGATAAAAGGCAAGAGGAAATGGTGACATCCAGCTAAGAAACAGATGGATTGCAAGACAGAAGGCCTGTGACAATCAGGTATAACTGTTGAAGAACTTTGAAGAGTGGCGGAAGAGTGGCACTGAAATGAGAGAGGTGGCAACTGTTGACGTGACATCCCGATACCATGTAGAAATGGGAAAAAGGAGAGTTGATGATGATGATAATGATTTGTTCAATACATTGCTTCCCTGTGTTGTTCCCTTGCACATTCTAGTGACCTGCATGGGTTCCAGCATTATGCTATATAGTGCATGTCAGGATCACAGTATCTGAAAAAAAAGCAGTACTGTCATTTTTTAACTGGTCGCTCTCCTCATGTTAGACTAACCTAAGTGCAATAATGGAATAATAAAAGTAAAGTGATGTAGGGGGAAGACTGAAGCTTACAAACCAACCTCTAAAAACACCTTCATTGGTTTTGCATGGGCCTTATTTGCACAAAATCAGCATTATATGTACTACGCGAAGTTAGTTTTCTGTAGTAAATAGCATGCATGTGTGCTTAGAGGAGTTGGTATGTACAAAAGCATTGCTGGCCAAACCAGTACCCTATGCCTGCACTATGAACCAGCTCCCCACCCCCTCAGCTGAAGTGAAGAGAAAAAAAAAATAACAGTTTACTGTATTAAGCCAACAGCTACATTGTAATGATCAGGTTATTATGATTAGCTCCACACCCCCTCCCCAAAAAAAGAAGACATTCCAGATGGCCAGATAGATGACACACAACCCTCCCTCATGCCCCAGCCATTCAGGTCCTGTTTCTGTGCCCTTCCCCAACCCTCCTTCAACATATTTTATTAAAAAAAAATCTTCTTTTAAACTGTAGCAAACTGCTTGCTACAATGTAGCATGCGGTTGCTACAGTTTAAATCCACACAAGGAGTGCCACATTGTTCAGGTTTGACCACAAATGCAATACTGGCTTTTAAAAGCTGGTATTGTATTAAAGAGAGATTGGCTAATTGGATCCCCCCAACACTTTTCCCCCAAGGCAATTGCCCCTCTCATTCCCTCCCAAGCTATGTTAATAGGTATGTAATTCATTTATCTGATTTGAATTTGATCACCAGGGTAATGCAGTGTCCCAGCTGGACTAATTTCAGTTACTGCCCCGAAGCTGCATGTAGATATAGAGTTTATTAAGTACAGTATCACAGCTAGCTCACCTCTTGCCCTAGGCAATTTCCCAGACTGGCACCCCCTTCCAAAAGTTGAGAACCCCCCAAAACATCTTCTGTATTTTTCCAAATGTAGCTAGATGCTTGTTGCAACTGTACCAAGCTCCTTGCCACAGTTACTAGCACACACTAAGCTTTACCACAAGCATTACTGTAGTATTGATATTCATTTATGAAGCCTCAATACCCTTGCAGTTTCATAAGGGAATGCTAATACCACAGTTCCACTTCACTGAAACCTGCTAATCATTCCTCCTAATAACTTGTGTCCAAGGCAGCCATCCCTTCACCCCACACTATTTCCAATACTGATGAAATAAACAGTGTTCAATAAGCAATAATAAATTTAATACATAAAGATTTACTGAGAATAAATAGTAAAGATTTATATATAGTTATATTCCATTTGTGCAAATATACAGTGGATAAAAAAGTGTACACACCCCTGTTAAAATGTCAGGTTTTTGTGATATAAAAATGAGACCACAATAAATCATTTCAAAACTTTTTCCACCTTTAATTTGACCTATAACCTGTACAATTCAATTGAAAAACAAACAAATCTGTTAGGAGAAAAAAATATATATATAAAAAAAAAAAAAAACAATACGCTGGTTGCATAAGTGTGCACACCCTTAAACTAATACTTTGTTGTGTGTGCAGACCCTTAAACTAATACTTTGTTGAAGCACCTTTTGATTTAAGTACAACATTCAGTCTTCTTGGGTACACACCTAGCATTAATTAAAGAGACTCTGATTAACCCCAAAAGTTCAGCTGTCCTAGTAGGATTTTCCTGACATTTATTCAGTTGCCTGGTACAGCAAAAGCTGTGGTTCACAGAGATCTTGCAAACCTTCAAAGGGATCTCATTGTTGAAAGGTATCAGTCAGGAGAAGTGTACAAAAAAATTTCCACAGCATTGGATATACCATGGAACACAGTGAAGACAGTCATCAAAAAGTGGACAAAATATGGGACAACAGGGATACTGCAAAGAACTGGATGTCCCTCCAAAATTGATGAAAAGACAAGACAAAAACTGGTCAGGGAGGCTGCCAAGGGACCTACAGCAACACTGAAGGAGCTGCAGGACTTTCTGGCAAGTACTGGCTGTGTACTACATGTGACAACAATCTCCCATATTCTCCATATGTCTGGACTATGGGGTAGGGTTGCAAGGCAGAAGCATTTTCTTACACAGAAAAACATACAGGCCCAGCTAAAATTTGCAAAACAATACATCGCCTCCCAAAAGCATGTGGGAAAATGTGTTATGGTCTGACGAGAGCAAGGTTGAACTTTTTGGCCACAATTCCAAAAGGTACACTTGGAGCAAAAACAAAACTTCACATCACCAAAAGATCACCATCCCCACGGTGAAGCATGGCAGTATCATGCTTTGGGGTTGCTTTTCTTCAGCTGGAACTAGGGCTTTAGTCAAGGTGGAGGGAATTATGAACAGTTCCAAATACCAGTCACTTTTGGCCCAAAACCTTCAGGCGGCTGCTAGAAAGCTGAAGTTGAAGAGTAATTTCATCTTTCAACACAACAATGACCCCAAGCATACATCCAAATCAACAAAAGAATGGCTTCACCAGAAGAAAATTAAAGTTTTGGAATGGCTCAGCCAGAGCTCAGACCTAAATCCAATAGAAAATCTGTGGGGTGACCTGAAGAGGGCTGTGAACAATAGATGCCCTCAAAATCTGACAGATTTGGAGTGCTTTTGCAAGGAAGAGTGGGCAAATATTGCCAAGTCAAGATGTGCCATGCTGATAAACTCCTACCCAAGAAGACTGAATGCTGTAATTAAATCAAAAGGTGCTTCAGCAAAGTATTAGTTTAAGTGTGTGCACACTTATGCAACCAGCTTATTGTACGTGTTTTATTTTTTATATTTTTTCCCCTAACAGATTTGTTTGTTTTTCAATTGAACTGTACAGGTTATAGGTCACATTAAAGGTGGGAAAAATTTAGCAATGATATATTGTGGTCTCATTTTTTTATATCACAAAAACCTGGCATTTTAACAGGAGTCAGATATACAGATATACCTGTTGCTCAGGCTGCTGCAGAGAGTTTGACCTACTGCCAGCTGTGATATTGAGAAAAGATAAGTGTTTATTCTCATTTTATGTCTGCGTTTTGATTTAATATCTCTGTAATCTGTACAACTGTACTTCTTCTTCTTCTTCTTCTTCTTCTTCTTGTGTGTTATAGCTGTATATCTTAGTGCTGACCTCAGTTGTAGAGAAATCATTTGTCTGGAGGCCTTGTCTGTTTTCTTAGTGTTGCTCAGGCTGCTGCAGAGAGATTGACCTACTGCCAACTGTGATACTGAGAAAAGATGTGTTTATTCTCATTTTTTGTCTGCATTTTGATTTAATATTTCTGTAATCTGTACAACTGTACTTATTCTTCTTCTTGTTTGTCCCCACCCACCCTTTCTGTTCTTGTTTTGGTGTTAGTGTTGGTGGCTCTGGAATTGCCTACCCCTCCTGTAAATCTGTATTTGAACACTCCTCCTGAGTCCATCTCATTTGCTCACTTAACCAAATGCAGTGAGATCATATTCTGAGTCTAGTGTTCACTCTACATAATACAGAGAGAAGATTTGAGAAGGCCAACCCACTTAGGTTCTTCCTTCCTCTCTCCTTGCACTTTACTAACAAAAAATAAAAAATAAAAAAAATCATCTGCTTTTACTGTATTTGTGTTTCCTTCTACTTTATTTTGCTTTTGCCTCTTCTTAAAAGTACTCAATTTTATTTATTCTGCTGCACTTATTACTGCTTGGTAGTAGCCTAATTAAATTGTAACTGTTATTCTAAGTCTTTTGGTTTAAGCACTTGGGCTTCATACCGGTTGTTTTACATTAAGAAGGATTGTGGTCTGCACTGCTGCGGCAGGACAGGTAGCTTACATCTTTCTAAGCTGGGAATTGCTGATTGAAAGCTCAGTGTCTGCTATTCTAAAAGTGTATTAGTTCTGGCTTAAGCACTTGGGCTTCAGGCCAGTTATTCTACATTAAGAAGGTTTGTGGTCTGCACTCTTGTGGGAGGAGAGGCTGGATTCTGCCCTTCTGAGCTGGGAATTTCTGGTCACAGGCTTATTGTGCCTGCTTATTCGAACTGTTTCTTTCTGAAATTGGTGTGGCTTGTTGCTGTAGCATAGGACCAGATTCAGGCCTGCTGACTCTAGCTTTGTTTGTATAACCTGAGCACTGATCCAGGCCATCTTTTTTGGAGAAGGTTCCCCTGCACCCTAGTAGACGGAGTGTGCAGTTAGAATTTGTCTGATTGAAGACTGCTGGAACAGGGCACAGTTTTGAGTTTTTTTTCTGGTTAATTTGGTAACTTGTTAAATCAGTTTGTTTGTTTTCCATTGTTTTATATATATAAAAAAAATTGCACCTTATTCATCTGCTTTTACTGTATTTGTGTTTCTTCCTACTTTATTACTAGGGGCATTGACTACAACTCTGAACTGAGATATATAACAATAAGCATCTTTTTATGTGCATTTAAAGTGTTTTTTGATTGTATCTGCTTTATTTTCTGAAAAAAATATATATATATATATACGTATTTCCTGCCTTTCTAAGCTAGTATAGTCCAGTGTTCAGGTTAGTGCTGAATTCAGGGCTGTGTTACAAATCTCTGTGTTTGCCCATACCTTACTTGGCTAGAAGGAAGTTTCTCTGTTCACCTGTGAGAAAGGGGAGCTTTGCGCAGCCTATCTGTCCCTGGAGGAGTGGTTTCAGCCTAGAAAGTAGTAGTTTATTGGCCATTTTGGGCTAATTTCTATCTCTTTCATTTTCCTGCTATAAAAACTGCATTTGCCCGGTTTTGCTCACCGGGCAGCGCCAGTTAGCTAGGGTATAAGTATTCCCAGCTCAACAAAGTCTCCTCTTCAATTTTTCCCTTGGAACTAGACAAACTTTCCACTTAACCACTCAAGCCATTCATTTCTTAGTCCGGCACTTGCTCAAAACTCATAGCAAGCACTTATAAACCCTAGCACTACAGAAGGACAAGGCTCTCTATTCAACCATACCAGCCCGTCAGTAAAACAGTTTACTGTACCTATCCAGGCATGTCCAAAGGGCAGTTTCAGGTGTACTCTCCAGACCAACTGGTGAATTTGGGCATTTTGAGGCAATGTTACAACTGCCTTATGTACACAGACAACCCTCTCCTCCTACCACCAAACACTAATACATGCGAGAGATACAATTATACAGACAAACTGGAGGCTAAGCTCTCTCAACCCAAGACTGGATCAGACAGTCAAGAAGAGAAGAGAAATACTGGCATCATACCACCAGTCTCACATAGGCCCATTAAACCAGCACCAGCAAAAAACACACGTAAATACACGAAAACATATTCGGAGGCTCTAAATAAAAATCTTCAAAAGCAACAGAGCCCTGCAAAGCAGACATCCAAGCAACCTCCACCCCCAACACAAACTATGAAACACATACTTCACAAAACCAGTGTGCCACACAATTGCAGCCCTCAAGGCAAAATAACATACCCAACATACTAATAATAGGTGACTCTATAGTCAGGTACACTGACGTCCCACTCACTAGGTTGAATAAGGAGAAGGTTACTGTTAGCTGCCTGTCGGGTGCCAAGATCTGCCACATAACACAAGCACTCAGGTCACTCCAGAACAAGTACAAATGTGACTCTGTCATTGCCCATGTTGGTGTGAATGACCTGAGCCGTACCTCCCTGGACTACATGAAAAGAGACATGTAAGAGCTCTCTGATCACGTAGCCCAGGCCAGTATGATCCTGACCCTGAATAGCATCCTCCCCTTACCAAGAATGATACCACGGTATAAAGAAAAAATTTTCAATTTCAACAATTGGCTAAGTTTCTGGTGTCATTCAAAGGAGAACCAGTGTCTGTCTGCCACAGATGACATGCTCGACAAGCAACGATAATTTACTAGAGACGGCTTGCACCTGTCACCCTTAGGCTTTCGAATGCTGGCCAAGGCTCTTGCCACCCCCATAGTGCCTTTTTTAGGCAAGGCTCAAAAGACAAACCCACCACTGTAAATAGCACAAGTAACAAAAATCTGAGGGTAATACTACTCAGTGCCAGACATCTAAACCTCAAAATGCACGCACTCAAGGCATTCCTCAGTATGGAGAAAATTGATATATGTGCAGTAACAGAAACCTGGTTTAAGGCTCCAGAGAGCACCCCAGCACTACCAGGCTACAACTCATACCATACATTTCGGCCACAGAACCAGGACCGAAATACAAAAGGCGGTGGAGTATCCATATTCATCAAGGATACCCACACCTCCAGGTTAGTGGCACAGCATGATGCTTCAGAGATTATCCACGTGCAGCTAACAATGGGCAAAACCGCAATTCAAATTGTAGCTTGCCACAGATCACCCATCATGTCCCAGGACCTCCATTCCACATTTCTGGAAACACTGAGTAACATAAAGGTCCTACCAAACACCCTAATATTGGGTGATTTCAACTACCTAAACATTAACTGGGAGAACTACTCAAGTGCCAACTCCCTTGCCCAACATTTCCTAGAATTTATAAACTCAATCACCCTGGAACAACTGGTCAACACTCCCACCAGAGGTGACAAAATATTGGACCTGGTCATCACCAACATGTGCGACCGGTGTTCCACACCAGAGGTCAACCCCTCACTGGTTAGATCTGACCATAAAGAAATCACTTTGGATATCCACATTCCACCCCCACCCCCAGACAAGAAAACCACCTTGAAAAACTTTTCAAAAGTAAACTTCACGTTACTTAAGACGGAGGTGGAAAGTTTCAAAACCCCCATGCTAAAGGATAATGCTGTCCAAGCTGCAAAATCCTTTACTAATGCATTCTACGGGCACATACAAGAATGCATGGATTGTGCTATCCCAAGCAAAACCAAGACTCACTCTTCCAAGAAAAGGAAACCAGTCTGGTGGACCCCTGCTATAAACAAGCTATACAATAGAAGGAGGAAACTAGTACAGAAAAGAGTAAAATCCCAGGAAGGGAACACATCCCTGATCAGTATCAGCAAGAAACTGTGATCCCTCATAAAATCGTCCAAGGTATGCTTTGAAAGAAAACTTGCGAAGGAATCCAAATATAACCACAAGGCATTCTTTAGCTATGTCAAGAATCTAAGTGGCAATGCTCAGATCTGCTCGGAGTTAGTGCAGAATAGCACAAAATACACTGAACCAACAGATATTGCCAACATTCTTGCAGACAGGTTCAGTTCAAACTTCACCCCCCTCTCACCCCGAAAAGGGCCCATAACCATACCAGAAGAATGTAGAGCCCCTGAAATCACAGACACTCAGGTTAAAATAGCCCTCTCCAAAGCCAAAAACACAGCATCAATGGGACCAGACGGTGTCCCAGGCTGTGTCCTACATGAGCTCAAAGATGAACTAAGCCCTCACCTAAACACACTGTTCAAGCTCAGCTTCTCCACAGACTACATATCCATAGAGTGGTGCACAGCAATGGTTATTCCGCTCCACAAAGGTGGAGCCACAACAGATCCTGGGAACTATCACCCTATAAGCCTGACTAGCTTGATCTGCAAGGCTATGGAGCACATCATCATAGAACTCATTAACAGAGACATTGGGAATCTCCAAACACTGGACCCTACCCAGTTCAGCTTTGTTAAGGGCAGATCATGCCTCCTAAACCTGGTGAACTTCTTTGAGACAGTTACCAAGGCTATAGATGAGGGAAAGGTGGTACACACAGCCTACCTAGACCTTGCAAAGGCCTTCAACACCATTCCCCATTCTGGTATTATAGACAAGCTCACCAGCCTGAACATAAACCCCTATGTCACAAGATGGGTTGCCAGTTGGCTCACGGACAGAACCCACATGGTGAGAGTTGCGGGAGCTAGGTCTGACTCTAAGCCGGTTACAAGTGGCATTTCCCAGGGCTCAGTCCTAGGACCCCTTCTGTTCAGCATATTCTTCTCAGAGGTACAGACAAGCACAGGAGGACTATGGCTGACCAAGACACAGACAACTGCAAACTAGGGGCTATAATTGACTCACCGGCTGACACAGACATTCTCCAAAAGGGTCTCACTGAGACGGATACCTGGTGTCAAAATCATGGCCTCAAGCTAAATGCCAAGAAGTGCATAGTTATTCCCTTTGGAAATAACAAAGTACCTACAAACTACCACATAGGTGGTAGTCCCCTAAATACAGAAAACCTAATAAGGGATCTGGGGACCCAAGTAGATAGTAATCTCTCCTTTGATAATCACATTGCCAAAGTGGTTAGAAAATCCTTCTATGTGGCCCACCTAATCACAAAAGGGTTTGCATCCAGATCAAAAGAGGTCATTGTGCCCCTCTACTCATCACTCATAAGACCCATCATAGAGTACAATGCCCCATTTGGGATGTACCTTACAAAACACCTGCATCAGCTGGAAAGACCACAGAAGTACCTCACCAAGACGATCACTGGCCTCAAACAGATGCCCTATGCAGCTCTGCTGAAGAAACTCCAGCTGTACTCGGTTGCATACCGCCTGCTCAGAGGTGATCTCTGCCTGACATACAAGGCCATGTCCAACCCAGAATTGATGGACATGCTCCACCTAAAGAAAACCTTATCCCCAAGAGCCACATGCTCCAGGGATCTAAACCTCACCACAACAATAAATAGGAAGTGCTGGAGGGATAGATTCCTGTCCCAGAGACTGCCCATGCTTTGGAACAAGATTCCAATCTACATTAGGCAGAGCTCCTCACTAGCACTCTTCAAGAGAAATCTTGATGAGTGGATGGGAAACAGAAAGTTTACCCCGGGGATCACTTCAGTGGCTCTGCTGGACAGAGGCACAGGGAACTAATCTAAGGGGGTGGTGAAAGCCAACACATTCTGGCTAGGCTTATAAATGTCTTCGGGCAGATAGCCTAGTACCTACCTATGAACCTATGAGTGTGTACACTTTTTATATCCACTGTACATTTGTGCTATCAATCTGCAGTAATATGAATTTGCACAGCTGAGCAGATGAATGATTACATTTATTCACAAGTGTTAGATTATTGAATGGAGCTTGGTCTTGTTAGGGAAGAAAATATTATCTATTAACATTCATGTTAGGTGAGTGCCCTTTGCCTGCCTGATGTTGATGTTGTGAGATCTTGGAGTTGGTATATATGAAATAGTTGAGGGTATTAAAAAAGCATCAAATGGGTATTCATCTTGTTTGCTTTTTTTTTTTTTTTTTGCATTTGTTTGGTTTTGTTGTTCAATAGGTTTGGTTTTAATGCATGGTCATCTATATGATGTTTAATCATTTTAACTGTTGGTGAAATGTGTAGTCACTCATTTTTCACTGTTTTGATGTTTGCTATAAGTTTGTTTCTACCATTGCTGATATATTCATATATATACATAACATATCTACGTGTGTGTGTGTGTGTGTGTGTGCGTGTGTGTGTGTGTGTGTGTGTGTGCGCGCACGCATGTGCATGTAACTATATAGTGATATAGTCTAAACATACCCATAGATATTGGGATATGATAAAAACTGGATTACAGTACTTATGACTTCAACCATCTAGCACCACTCTTACCATTTCTTCAAATATCTTTTAGCACTTTGCCCAAATTATCAACTGTTAGATCCATATCAAACAGAGCACAAGTTATATACTATGCCCTAACCACACTAAAATACTGTATCCTAATTCTAAATTTTAAATAAAAAGTTGTATCAAACACTACATTATTAAATCAACTAGTGAATATAAGCTATATACAGAAGCATGCAGAATCCATAACCAACAAACTGACCACAGAAAATAACATCAAAAAAGAAAAATCACAGACTGTACTTTAACACTTGCAAGCATACTTTACATTAAATTAAAACAGAGCATTATGGAGTACTATAATGTATGAACAATCTTAATCCTCATTGAAAGTCACATAAAATGTGCAGCCTAAAAGAAACGCTATGCAGCACAGTAAATAACTAATGCAGCCATTTAAAGTGGCGGTGTGAGATCACACAATTCTGGGCCTTTTAAAGATGCATGTACAAAATGAAACAAAGAAGATAAACTAAAATACTATAAAAATCCAATATGGCACTGAAACATTGTTTAAAACTTCAAATGTAAGTGAAGTACAGTTAAATATTCAGAACATACATACAATGAAGTTACATTAAACATTTCTACCTCGCAGGTATAGACCCATCAGCCAACAAGTCTAATTTACAAAACCATGGAAAACATTATATCCAAATTCATAAGCCTTGAAATGTAGACAACAGCCATGCAGTTCATACAGCATATGTATATTCTGGTCAAGCCTTTTAAAACTA
>NC_056734.1:409198574-409223574 GCF_019279795.1 Protopterus annectens | reverse complement strand
AAAATAAAAAGAGAGAAACAGTCACTCATTATTTACAGGTTCATAGGCAAGTACTAGGATAGCCGCTCTTGCAAACCATTGTAAGACTACCCAGTTTCCCTTTTTTTCTCAAAACAACCTATCCCATTTAGTTATAGCCTGGTCTTACCCATCCCATGGTCAATAATTATATATTACCCCCAATGAGAATAACTGACATCATACCATAGATAATTTGAGGGGACCCATGGATGGAATAAAGAATTTAGGAGCCGCCTCTCCACATTAATAGTACAGGGGCAGTCCTGGGGTAAATTTCCAGTTCCCCATCCATCGATCTAAGTTTTTCTTGAAAATGGGCAGGATGAACTTTGCTTAAATGTTATTACTTTGTTTTATTGCTTTGTTTTACTACCCCAACATATGTTTTGAAGGTGTCTCAACACTATGAGTATAACAGCCCAGACTCCCTCTAGTAAAACCCAAGTAACCTCTAGGTTCTCCACTACAGCACTTCTACTGGCAAATACAGATCCTCCAAAGGACTGATACCTCAGAGCCAATTGTCCTGGCCTTGGATGGTCTCTCTTCACCATGAACAAAGCAACGACCAAGTGATCCAGAATCCTCTGCACTTTCTAATGGCTTGTGCCATGTTGAACCTGCTTTCTCCTTAAATAGTAGTAGATTATTAATCATTCCCCAACTTGGAAATCTGACCATGCTGATTTTAAGGGACCAGTCCCCATTACTCCACTTTGTTAACATCCTTGAGCACTAACTTTTCTAATGCTGTTAAATCGCTATGAGGCCACAAAGTACTGCCACAGTACCAAACCCCCTACAACACTATGCCACAGATGATCTCCCTCAGTTTGGTCCACTAGTTTCATGCAAACTGAAATGTCCATGAGATCTGGACAGTCTATCCACATTGTTACAGAGAACATCAGAGTAATGCTGCACCTGGAAGAGGAATGGCTGCAAGACAGGGCCGTCCTGCACAACTTCATGTTCCCTTCTTTTTATAGATGAAGTTACAGGAGGGGGCTGTGATCTGTGACTAAGGTGAACTGCCTGCTCAGTAGATCATACCTTAATGAGCCAAAGGGACATTTTCTTTTCAAATATTCTCTTTCAGTGATGGAATACTTTGCTTTTGCATAATTATGTTTCATAATATGGTAATATACCTTATATTACTAGTTGCTTGGTTTTTGTGCTAAACCTGACCCCAAGCTAACCTCCAAGACATCTATATGTATGATAACAATCTAGAACAAGTTAGGGGACACCTCTGCACAGATGTATTGCCTAAGCCTTTGGAAAACTTCCTCAGCTTCTGAAGTCTATCTGACTCTTTCTGGCAACTTCTCCTTAGTGAGGTTAGTAAGGGGACACACAATAGAAGCAAACCATGGCATACATTTCTGGTAGTACCCTGCTGTCCCTAGAAAAGCTCTTTCTTGTTTCTTGGTTTGGAGGGCATGCCAGTTCTTAACAGCATCAATCTTTTCTTTCTGAATCTTTATCAAATCTCTTCCAAACACTTTTTTGAGGTTCCTTATCTCAGCCATCACTATCTTGAATTCAGGGGAATTAATTGCAAGTCCTGCTTGCTTCAGTGAACTAAACAATGCATTTATCTTGGGGGGAAATGGAAATCCCAATCTTCTGAATAGTTGTCACCATCATCAGGTAGGTTGCAGTACAAGCTTGGTGAGGTTGAAGCACTTTATCCATCAGCTTATGGGACATAGCCAGAACCCTGTAGCAGTTGAAAAGTAAGACTATTTACACAAACAACTCATCAATCATGGGATCATAGGATCATAAGAAGTTACTAGGATAATGGCCCTAGGGCCCTTACAAGCCTATCCAAGTTCTTATCCTTATTACCATGATCATCACCTATTGTCCCTACCTGAGAGGGATACAGGTGAAACCCCTGGGGTAAATTTATGGTCACCCATCCAATTGTCCAGATTGCGTTTGAAGAGGGCCAATGAGGTCTTCTGTTTGACATTAAGTGGAAATGTGTTCCAAAGATGCAGTAGCCTCTGGAAGACAAATCTGTCCCTCCAGCAGGTTTTATTAATGTAACATATCAGGTTAAGGTCTTTAGAGTGAGTAACCCGTGTACCCTTTGACTTTCGGGTATGAAGCATTTCCAATAACTCATAGTCAGAGATCATCTTATATGCATGCAGAGATCACCTCTGAGTAGTCTGTATGAAACAAAATAAACTGACAGTGATTTCAGATAATTCCCATAGGACTGATGATAAAGACCATGAATTTTCCTTATGAGGAACCTTTGTGGTTTCTCCAATTGCTGCAGGTGCTTAGAAAGGAACATGCCAAAATGGGAGTTGTACTCATTTATTGGCCTGATGAGGGAAGAGTACAGGGAAGTAATAACTTATTTTTTTTGGAGGCAATGCCCTTACGTATGAGATGAGCAATATAGAATGCCCTTCTGACCACTGTGGAGACATGGTGGTTGAAGATAAGGTTGCTGTCAACCTGTATGCCCAGGTCTCTCACCACTGAGTGCATACTTAAGGTGTTGCTACTGATGTGATAGTTAGCAGGAACATTGCTTTTAGCAAAAGGAATGATAATAGATTTTTTGCATTTAGTTTAAGGCCATGACTTTGGCACCAATCATTTGTTTGTGTAAGAACCTCTTGTAGAACATTGACATAATTTGGAGATTCTATGACAACTCCCAGTTTGCAGTCATCAGCAAAGTTTGTCAGCCACAGACATTTAGTTTTTGCTTGTACTTCGGAGAAATAGATTCCAAACAGTAGAGGTCCCAGGACTAATCCCTGTGGAACACCACTGGTTACAGGTCTGCTGTTGGAAGTGGATTCCCCTATTTGACTATATGAGTTCTGTCAGTGAGCCAGTTAGTGACCCATATGATGATATAAGGGTTGACACCTGTTTGGGTGAGTTTGTCAATGATGCCTGAGTGGGGAATAGTATCAAATGCCTTGGCTAAGTCTAGGTAGAATGTATGCACTGATTTCCCTTCATTCAGGCCCTTGCTGACTGTCTTGAGCAAGTCTACCAGGTTTAACAGGCATGATCTCCCTTTGACAAATCCAAACTGAGTAGGGTCACATGTTTGGAGATTACCTGTATATTTGTTGATAAGGTTCATGATGACCGCTCCATGGCCTTGCAGATAAGGCTAGTCAGATTAATAGGTCTATAGTTCCCAGGGTCAGTAGAAGCACCAACTTTGTGCAACGGAATAATTGTGTCTGTTTTCCATTCAGCTGGTATGAAGCCGGTGCTTAGACTATGACTGAAAAAAGTAATGGAGCCCATGCAGTATATAGCCTAGGATGTTATCAGGTCCCACAGATGCTGTGTTTTTGGCCTTAGAGAGGGCATTTACGACCTGCTCTTTAGAGATGCAAGGTAGGGGCAGGTTGTAGGGATGTCATGGGGTACGTATGGCGGGGACAGGGGAGTGAAGTTTTCACAGAACCTGTCTGCCAATAGGTTAACTATGTCCACAGACTCAGTATATGTGGTATCATTAACTACCAGTTCTGCAGAAATCTGGGTCTTTCCTTTTAGATTATGGATGCAACTATAGAATGCCTTGTGGGTGACCTTTGTTGCAGAAGCTAATCTGGACTTGTAATTTGCTTTGTAGGACTTCACAAGAAGTCGTATTTGCTTGTTTAAGCTGAGGAGGGAGTGTTTCCAGTTTATGGCTTGCTCCCTCTTACTCTTAGACAGCAATTTCTTCCTCTCATTGTAAAACCTGTTAATTGCAGTTGTCCACCAGGCAGGTTTGCTCTTCCTTGAGGATATTGTTTTGGTCCTGTCAGGTATGGCCAAGTCAATCCAGCTATACAGGTGTTTGTATAAAGCTTTGGTGTAAAGTTTGGCATCGTTGCTAGTTCCATCTGAGGGAGGAGGTGCAGTGAAGCTATTTATACCAATCCATAAAAGATTATAATCTGCTTTTTAGAAGTTTTGTAGTTTAGTTGCTGCTGGGGTGGGGTTAGGTGTGACAGTTACTTCGAATGAGACCAAGTTATGGTCAGATCTCACGAGGGAGGAACTCACAGTGGGGATGCTACAGTGGTCCCCAGTATTGGTGAGCACCAGATCCAGGATGTTGGCACCCCTTGTGGGGGTGTCAACCAGCTGGTCCAGGGCATTGGAATTAACAAAGTCGAGGAACCTTTGGGCAAATGAGTCTGAGCACAAATAATTTACCCATTCAATGGATGGGTAATTAAAGTCACCCAAAACCATGGTGTTTGGATGAATCCTGATAGACTCATGTAGATCCAAATAGGCAGAGTGGGTGTCCTGATTCATGGAGGGGGTCCTGTAGCTGGCAATGACTTGAATAGGTATCCTACCAACAGTTAATTGCACCTGAAGTATTTCCAGGGAGTCATACTGTTTAACCAATCTGGAGGTGTATTTATTTTTAATGAATATTGATAGACTGCCTCATTTAGTTTTCACACCTTCAGTTTGAGGTCTGAATGTGTGGAAGGAGGTGTAACCTGGTATGACTGGGGTGCTCTCCACAGTCTTGGAGAATTACATTTTTTATTTACCCTTGTTAATCAAAGGAATTTGCCAATACCCTTTGTGAGTCTTAAAGTGGTCAGAAACCTTGCTTTCCCTAACCTTTCCACCAGCTAATCCACCCTAGGCATAGTGTAGCTCTCACATTTTGAGTTATTACTAAGCTTTGTGAAATCATTGCAGAACTAGGCTGTGCCATCCAGTTTTATCACCAGAACAAAGGGGTATTATACTCACTATTGGACAACTCAATCACTCCATATTTTAGCATTGTTTCTATTGCTTTTTCACTACTTGTCTTTGAGATTCTGATACCTCTGTAGGGCCTTAGGTTGACTTTCACTCATGGAACTATCTCTGTATTGTGATTAAAAGCCATTGCTTTTTCCTGGTAATTCTGAGAATACATCTTCACCCTCAGGAGCAATTCCTCCCCATTCTGCTTTTAAGGCACTGAACGAACTGAGAGTATACAAATTCATTTTTCATCATCTCCACCTTTGGATATTTTGTCCTCTATATTTACCTGCACCTCCTTCCAGTGTTTCAGAATATCCACAGACAGATTTGCTCAACATATCTTCTTCCTGGTTGCATAAAATTGCAATGTACCTCATCTGTTTGTAATATAGGGTCCTATTACTATTTATAAAATAAAGATAAAATACTTACTATTTACCAAGGAGCTTATTTTCAAAAGTGGAAACTAGAAACAAATTGGTTCTCCAACTGAAATTCCCTACTTTGTACCTTCCTGCCATACACTTCTTATCTGGTCACTTGAGCCATTTCCATATGGTCTTGAACAATTGCTGCCATGGTCTTCAGCCTCTCTTGAAGGTTCATATAGTAACCAATGACAACCCTAAAAGGTAACATGTTTTCTTGTCATTTTTTTAGTATATCTAAAACTCCTTGTGGCCACCTGCCATAAAATAATTAAAAGGGCTAGACCTCATAAGAACTTGGGGGTACCTCCTGGAATGAGAACATTAAGTAAGGCAACAATTGCTCCCAATCATTTTTTAGCATCAGTTTCAAGGTTCAGTTAAACTGTTCCTTTAACCCATCTTTCTGAGGATGATACATTGAAGTCTCTGTTTGTTTAACACAGATGTCCTGGCATAGTGTTTCATAACATTTGGCATAAATGGTGTTCTTCAAGGGTATTCCTTCTTGGGAAAACAATAAAATTAGTTTCCTAGTGATTACACTGGAGTTAACATTTCTCAGAAGAATAGCTTTGGGGAGCTAAGTGGTGTAGTCCAGTACCAGCAGTATGTACTGGTTTCTAATCCTAGACCTTGTCAAGGACCCTCACAATGTCCACCTCATTCCTCTTGAAGGGAACTTTGATTATGGGAATGGGAATGAAGGGGAATCCAAAAGCTCAGGTTAGGGGTAGTCAAGTTACACTGAGGGCACCCAGCACACATGTTTAACCTTATTTACATTTTCTGACCAGTAAAATCTATCCAGGAATCTTGACTTGGTTTTGTCCACGCCTACATGTTTCCCAAGACATAGACATGAGGCATTTTCGTAACCATTTCTCTAAATGGCTTGGGAAACAGAAGTTGCAAAATAGTCTGTTCTCTCTCATTAGCTACCTTATACAAAATGACCGTCCCCACCTCAAAGATGAAGTAAGCTAGTGGGGGATTCTTCAAAAGTTTCTCCTCCCACTATTCTGAAAATGTTGTCACTCAAAAAGCTTATGGTCTCATCTTCCCATATGGCCCCTTTTAAATTCACTTGGCCTGTCTGAAGGTCAGGTAGACTGGGATCAACCTCCTCTCCCAGATCATTGGTGCTAGAAGGTCTTGTTTCTTTCCCAGACAGGAATATCTGAATCCCCCTCTTCCCCTAGAAAAGGTAGTTCAGTCCAATATCTCAAGGGATTTTCTGTAGAGTCTCCTATCCCTGAAGTCCCACGCCTCCTTTGTGGTGCTTCATTATTCTTTACCTTCTTCTCAACTTGTCCCAGTTCTTACAGTAGCCTTCTTTTGCTAGCATCCTGCTTTGATGATTCACATTCTATCGCTGTTTTTCACTTAGTGTCCACTTTTACCTGACTTTATCAGCTTGACCCTTTATTGGGCTGTTTGGACCTGGCTTCCTATGAGGACAGTCATTGCCCTAATCCATTGCTTGGCACCTCTGTATTACATGGGTGCAGGCTTCCTTTATTAAAGACATTTATCTACTCCTTGGTCTGGCATGGACCCTAGTTAGTGGCTCCAGGATTTAGTGTTCTTTTTACCTCCCTAAACTGTAGGCTGGGTATGGTACGTCCACCCTGTGGGTCACTATAATGTGCTGTCTTAGTCTGCACATTTGGATTTATGAAAGGCTCTTTGCAGTTGTTCTCTTCCCACTGTTTCCTAGGATATTTAAAACACATGAATTATTTCTTGATGATGACATATTGATAACAGATTGTATAACAAGAGGAAGAAACCGTTGTACAAAAGCAAAAGAATATCACTCTGCAGAGGAAGAGTTCTCTCCTCAGCCTAAACAAGAAAATCAGAAATCATGTAAAGTCTTCTAAAGCAAATTATGAAACTAAAATTGTGTCTCTTGACAAGGATAAGCATAAGACATTATTTAACTACATCAAAAAAGTAAAAGGGAATGCCCAGTTATGTGCAGAACTGGTTGTAGATAGGATCACTCATTCTAGACTGGAGGAAATCACCAAGCAGTTAGCAGACAGATTCAGTGCAACCTTCATTCCCCTATCCCCATCTACCATATCCCAAAGCATACCTGACACCAGCCCTCTGCCTAGTATCTCTAGAGAACTGGTCATCTCTGAGCTCACCAAGGCAAAAAACATGGCCTCAATGGGACCAGATAATATCACAGGTTGTTTACTAAACAATCTAAAACAAGACCAAGCAGACCTGCTTGATGTTCTTTTTAATCATATCTTGAGAACTGGCTATGTTCCTGCAGAATGGAGATCAGCAACAGTAATGCCCCTGCACAAAGGGGGTCCATCAAATGACCCTAGGAACTGCAGACCCTAAAGTCTAACCAGCCTCATCTGCAAAGCCATGGAAAGATTTATCATGAACCTTATAAACAAAGATATATGTGTCCTCCAAGTGCTGGACCCAACCCAGTTTGGTTTTGTTAAGGGTAGATCATGCTTATTAAACCTGGTAGACTTCTTTGAGAATGTGACCAAAGCCATGAACAAAGCTAAGACAGTGCATACAGCCAATCTCAACATTGCCAAGGTGTTCAACACAATTTCTCACTCTGACATCATTGAAAACCTCTCCCAGCTATGAATTAGCCCTTATGTTACTAGATGAGTAGCCAAATGGCTCACCAACAGAACACACTCTGTCAGAATTAATAACTCCACCTCCACCAGTAGACCCATCACCAGTGGAGTACCACAAGGGTCTGTGATGGGCCCCTTTCTGTTTGGCATCTATTTCTCAGAAGTTCAGGATAAAGTAGACGGCCTCTGGCTCACCAAGGTCATTGATGGTTGCAAACTGGGAGCAATCATTGAGTCCCCCAGTGATGTCAACATATTACAAGAAGGACTAACACAAACAAATGACTGGTGCCAAAGCCATGGTCTAAAATGAAATGCAAAAAAATGCATTATTATTACCTTTGGCAAAACTAAATTCCCTACAAATTACAATATTAACAGCACCACCCTGAGTTCCACCCAGTGGTGTGAGGCTTGGGAACACAGGTTGATAGTGATCTGAACTTCAACCACCAAGTTTCCACAGTGGTAAGGAAAGTCTTCTACATAGCGCATCTCGGAAGCAAGGACATAGCATCCAGGTTAAGGGATGTTATAACTCCACTGTACTCAACCCTAATCAGACCACTAATAGAGTATAATGTACCCTTTTGCATGTACCTCACCAGACACCTGCAGCAGCTGGAGAGACCTTAGAGGTTTCTCACTGAGAAAATACAGAGAATGCAAACCATGACCTAAGTAGACAGGCTGAAAGCCTTGTCACTTTACTCTGTATCTTATAGGTTGCTGAAAAGTAACTTGTGCTTGACCTGTAGGGAAATCTCTGACCCTGTCCTAATGGAAATGCTGCACATCTGCAAGTCAAATGGCACAAGAGTCACTCGCTCTAAGGATCTCAACCTAGCTTGTGACATTAACAGAACATGTTGGAGAAACAGATATATCTCCCAGATGTTGCCACTACTCTGGAATAAAGTTCCAATTCACATGAAGCAGAGGTCCTCAATGACCCTATTCAAGTGCAACCTAGAGAAATGGATGGGAGACCACAAATTCACCCCAAGGATAGCACACATGTCCCTTATGGACAGGGGAGCTGGTGTTGATCATAGACTCTCTCTGCGAATTATATCCATCTTACTAAAGACAATTGAAGCAACTCTGGATTTACATGGCTAGGCTTGTAAGGGGTCTAGGGCCACTAGCCTAGTAACCTCCTATGAAGCTATGAACCTAATATTTCTCTGTATCGACCAAAGCACCTAACCTAAAAACACTGCTGTACAATTTATATGATCTAAGTTTAAGAACACAAGCAATAAATAACATCCCATTCATACTGGGATAGTCATGAGAACATGCAATTTAATTTGCCACATTAGTTCATTGTACTCAACTGAATCATTCCCCCCTAGGATTTCTGGCCAGTTTGTCCAAACCAAAAAAATAAAAAAATAATGTCCAGGTAATTTAGAAATATGCTTAAAAAGCATGTATTACTGTTATGATATAAAATATTGTAAAAATGTTTGCATATGTACTCCTAAACTTTCCCACTGTTTTTCCAACATAAAAACATTGGCAAATTTGACAAATGGCTAAATAAATAGCTCCACTCGTATTACAGTCGTAATGATGTTTAGCCCTAATAATAGTTTTATTTATCATCACTGTATTACTAACCATCAAGTGCCAGCATTGCCAACAACTAACACACTTAAAGGTATCTCTTCTTTCTTTATGGACCCACTCATTAAAATGATCACCCTGCTCTAAAAACGCTTTTATAATTCTTGCTCTTTGTACATATAGACAAATGCCAGCATAGCCAGCTAGAGTTTTGTAAGGAATGATATGTCCTATGAATATCAAACTAATTTATACAAGACGCTTGTGTTATAAACGAATTAGAACAGTATGTCATGTGTATATCAAAACTGATTTGTACAGATGTTTGTGCTGAAAATGTATTTGTGAGGTTTGCTTGTGTTGAAATGTATCAATGGTGCATCCTGCTGAAATGAAAATAAATGTACATGTATTATTGCAACTGAATTAAATGTATATGTTTTAATAGAGGACACTAGAACAGCAAAGGTTAACATTAAGCAAAATAAGGAAAATGTAAATAAGCTGTTAAACATTAAAATGGCACCCCACAGTACTGAACAGGACTGGAGATGCTGGGTCTGAGAAAGAGCCTTTGTCCATTAGCTCAGTGAAAAGAGGGGAGGCCCCAGGCACTGCCATGAACATTTGGATGTGTATCGTGGTTGTCTGTGTTAAATTCCTGTCTCAGCTTCAAAGGAGACTACTGTGAGAACCTAGACTCAGGTGACCAGATGTGGTCATTCAGCCAACCCTCTTGGAAATTAGATTTTGGATATCAAAAAGAGAAATCTCAGCATATAGAGCATTCAGTTTGGGAAGCCTGACTAGAAAGACCCTCACCCACAGCATCTTACCTTGTGGTAGTAACTAACTTAATTAGGGAGCAGTAAAATTCTCTTAGATTGAGTCAGGAATATAATGAAGCTTAGTTTAGAGATTGTTTTTCTTTATTTGCATGACTCTGTCCATCAATGTTGTTTTCAATATTTTCTGTAATTTGAACTCTGTGGTTTACTGTAAATATATATTCAATATGTTCATGTTCTTTTATTATTTATTATTAATTATATTTAAAACTTATATTGTTGCTGGTCCTTGTAGAAAGTATCTAACCTTTAAAAGTACTTATATTTATTTGGTGACACTGTGGGACACTCCAGAAGGCCTAGCCATCTTGGTGAACTACTACCATTTGTATTAGTATTAGTATTACACAGTACAATTGAACACCCTTTGTTAAGGGCCTTAAGAGTAGCTGATTGTGGAGTGTCTGGTGGTGGTGATAACTACCTTAGAGTTTGGGCAGAAAGGGTCATAGCTAGTAAACGTGTGTGTGTGTGTGTGTGTGTGTGTGTGTGTGTGTGTGTGTGTGTGTGTGTGTGTGTGTGTGTGTGTGTGTATGTGTGTGTGTGTGTGTGTGTGTGTGTGTGTGTGTGCAAATCTCTCAGTGGGTGTGTGTGTCAGCTACTTAGGGCAGGGAGATGAAGCACCTGATTTACAGAAAGCATGCTGGGGGACTTGGCTTGGACACTTAGCTGAGGACCTAACCCTACAGCTATACCAGTGAGGAGTTTTATTGGGGACCTGGGGGAGACAGATATAGAGACATCAAGACACTGGGCTGAGTGTGCACCCTGTGTACTCTTAAGCAAAATTGTACTTGATGCAGACAGCTCTGCATCTGGAAATACTGAGTGTGTCCATTTGTATTCCAAGTGCACATCCCTCTCTAGTGTCAGTGATGAGGATTTACGCTCCTTAATTACTGGCCCACAGCGGGGAACAACACATATTGATGGCCTTCACATATTGGTAACAGTGGTGAGCATCACACACTTCTCAGACTACATGAGTTTTTTACCTAAAATGCCAATAATTCCATCATTAGTGGAAAAAAAATCACTCAGTTTTTAATCAACAATATGTCTAATAAACTTACTATCAATACTAAAGGGCAATACCAAAGTCAGAGTGAAATCCCATTTCATAACACTATCCTTACTGAAGGGTAGAATCTTTCCATGCATTAACAGTGGTCTCAAATTCCCTTCTCCCCTCTTTTTTACCACTTCATGACATATATCCACAATTAGATTAGTAGGATAGCCCCTGGTAATAAAAATCTCAGCCAATTTATTACACACCCCCAAGAATAAATTACATTCTGAAACCATTCTAGACAAATGCATGAATCAGCCCTTTACAATTACCTTCTTCTGGTAAGCAGAATGCCAACATGTGTAGTACAATAACACATTTGAGTATGTTGGGTTTCCTGTAAATATTAGACACTAAGCTACCCCCATTTGCACTCTTAAAATCTCACATCCAAATAGTTAATTTCATTATTACATATATTATAAGTAAATTTCAAAAAGGAAGTAGTAGAAGTACTGTAACCCTTAAACAATTCAAGTTGTATGCATCCTTCCACATAATAAAGATATCATCCAAAAAATGGGTG
Source organism: Protopterus annectens (assembly GCF_019279795.1). Lineage (NCBI taxonomy): Eukaryota > Metazoa > Chordata > Ceratodontiformes > Protopteridae > Protopterus > Protopterus annectens. The sequence goes on along the minus strand of NC_056734.1, from coordinate 409,211,707 downwards.
TACAGTGGCCAAGAATCCCTAAACACCCTATCTAAAATTAATTGCTTCTCTCATTGTAACATAATTATGTTGGCAAACAAGGGGACACTAACTGCCTCCATTGCTACTCCTTTTTGCTGTAAGTAATATTGCCCCTTAAAATAAATATAGTTATCTTTCCAAATTAATTCCATCAAAATAGAATGTTAATTTCATTTTGAGTTAACGTGGTGGATTCAAATAAAAATTCATATTAAGCCAAGTTAACTCCTCATCATGACAAATAACAGTAAATAAATCCACCACTGCTATGGTGACAAAAATCACCTTTTGATCATACTGTGCTCCCTTAAGCTTACTTAAAGAATCCTAAGATTTGTTAACTAAGTGAACAAATGGCTCTAAGATCTGCTTCAATTTAATGTCAATATACTTTGCCAACAGGTGCATCCTAGGACTTCCTGCAATAATAATAAGGTCTTGGGAGGGGGTTCTTCCAGACATTTGTGAATTTTAGACATTCCAAAAATTACATGGTACTACTGGAAATGGTGCCTGTAAAAAAACACATATATCTATGGCAATTTGCTTTTGGGTAAGAAAATCACTGACTATAAAATTAATTTTGGAATAAGAAATATTCACACTGTTAATGTAAACTTCCTCATACTTATTATATAGCAAAACATTCATTTTGTTAACATAGTAATTTTTGGTTGTCACAATGACCCCATCTCCTTGTCTGGTTTTATTACTCTCAAGTTTTTATTAGAACACTACCTCTTAAACAAAAGCCATTCACATTCAGTAAGGTTGTGTTTTCCACTGGAGTTCTGACCACCAAGCACCTTCCCCAAATTAAATTCACAACATTTTTCAAATAGTATCATTAGCATATACAAGGTGGGTATTAAACACACTGTTCCACTATAGAGAAGCTTCAAACGGAGTATATCTTCTCTGTTCCTTAAATACCAACTGAAGATTTGTGTTCCTAATAAATAACTTTAAATCTATCATAATCCCAATAATATTAATCCTGTGTATCAGCACAAAATTGAAACCTTTTGGCCAGAATTCCTGGGGGGGGGTCATATAATAATTTGGTTGAGTACACTGAATTAATGTGGCAAAGTAAATTGAATGCACTATCCCAGTTTGGATGGGATGTTATCTATTGCTAGTGTTCTTAAACCTGGATTGTATAAATTGCAGAGCTGCACTTTTTGGGTTAGGTATTTTGCTTGATACAGAGGAATATTAATGTGAAGTATTTTAACTAATTTTGTTTTTCAAAGCTGTGTATTTTTGAATTTGTTTACCACCTAGTGGATTTATTAGGAGCTGTTTTATTAACTATAAATGTGTTTGTTGCTTACGATTATGTTTACAGTTGTGTTTGTTACTCTTCTTCTCCTTTTTTGATATCTGAATTTTGATTGGTCACAGGTGGGCATGTAAAATGAGCTGCCACTTTAAGTACTGATTAACAAGGGTGTTATATATTCTGGTGAAGTCCCAAGGCCAGTGACAATGTGATTTTGTAGCTTATACAATAAAGATTTGTCAGACAGTTGGACGTGGTGCCTCCATGGTTGTTTTTTATAAGATAAGGGGAATAATCTCTGCTAATCTTCCAATAAAGCACACAGATACAGTAGTATTTGCTTCAAACATAGAATATGATTTATCTCTGAAACTGTGCTGCAAATAACTCTGTATAGTAACAGTGGTAGTAATAGTAATGCAGATTCTGTTACAATTTCCTGAAATGGGCCAGTTTTCATGAAAAAAAGGATATGGTATGAAGTTGATAGCTCAGAAAATGAGGAGGTAGACATATTATGTCATATTATTCCTGCCCAATGTTGGTCAGGTGTGACACTGTTTCAAGCAAGAAAAATAAGCAAAGTGGTTAGGTGGGAGTCTCTCTCTTAGCATCTGAGTGTAATTACCATGTGGAAGGAACTAGTAGGGAAAATTCTATGATAATAATCTATATTTACGATACAAAGGTAATCGATTAGTAGGAAGTAAGCTCACAAGGGTGGTTGTTTTACTGGGGGTTTATCATAACCAAGTAAGACAGGCAGTTGCATGGGGGCATGGGGGAGTCACATAAAATAATTTCTGACAAATGCAAAATGTTTAACTAGCAAATAAGGGGAATTGGATGGAAGAATCTGCAGTGATAATTATTAGGTGCTACTGATTACCAAGGCATGATTCATTAAGAGAAACAGCCCTTTTCTATCCCTGGATATAATGGTCACCAGTATTTCCAAAGAGAGAAAAAGGGGGTGAGGTGTCAGTATGCGTATCCACACTGTACACATTTGACATCCTTGCTGGAAAAAATATTGAATTATTGGTAGTAAGAATAATATTATGAAGAACACATAGGGATGTTGCCCTGTTCTGTCATACATCCATAAACAGTTATCATCCAGTTCAGATTTTGGAAAGTTTATTCACATCTACTTTAGTACAACTTTAATACAAGCTAAGATATTAAAGCAGGGGACATTTGTGTTCTGGTAATAACTGGAAGGAGTGAAATAATAACTGTCAGTGGCAAACCATAGTGTGACAGTCATTGCCCTAATCCATTGCTTGGCACCTCTGTATTACATGGGTGCAGGCTTCCTTTATTAAAGACATTTATCTACTCCTTGGTCTGGCATGGACCCTAGTTAGTGGCTCCAGGATTTAGTGTTCCTTTTACCTCCCTAAACTGTAGGCTGGGTATGGTACATCCACCCTGTGGGTCACTATAATGTGCTGTCTTAGTCTGCACATTTGGATTTATGAAAGGCTCTTTGCAGTTGTTCTCTTCCCACTGTTTCCTAGGATATTTAAAACACATGAATTATTTCTTGATGATGACATATTGATAACAGATTGTATAACAAGAGGAAGAAACCGTTGTACAAAAGCAAAGGAATATCAATCTGCAGAGGAAGAGTTCTCTCCTCAGCCTAAACAAGAAAATCAGAAATCATGTAAAGTCTTCTAAAACAAATTATGAAACTAAAATTGTGTCTCTTGACAAGGATAAGCATAAGACATTCTTTAACTACATCGAAAAAGTAAAAGGGAATGTCCAGTTATGTGCAGAACTGGTTGTAGATAGGATCACTCATTCTAGACTGGAGGAAATCACCAAGCAGGGAGAAGACAGATTCAGTGCAACCTTCATTCCCCTATCCCCATCTACCATATCCCAAAGCATACCTGACACCAGCCCTCTGCCTAGTATCTCTAGAGAACTGGTCATCTCTGAGCTCACCAAGGCAAAAAACATGGCCTCAATGGGACCAGATAATATCACAGGTTGTTTACTAAACAATCTAAAACAAGACCAAGCAGACCTGCTTGATGTTCTCTTTAATCATATCTTGAGAACTGGCTACGTTCCTGCAGAATGGAGATCAGCAACAGTAATGCCCCTGCACAAAGGGGGTCCATCAAATGACCCTAGGAACTACAGATCCTAAAGTCTAACCAGCCTCATCTGCAAAGCCATGAAAAGATTTATCATGGACCTTATAAACAAAGATATATGTGTCCTCCAAGTGCTGGACCCAACCCAGTTTGGTTTTGTTAAGGGTAGATCATGCTTATTAAACCTGGTAGACTTCTTTGAGAATGTGACCAAAGCCATGAACAAAGCTAAGACAGTGCATACAGCCAATCTCAACCTTGCCAAGGTGTTCAACACAATTTCTCACTCTGACATCATTGAAAACCTCTCCCAGCTATGAATTAGCCCTTATGTTACCAGATGAGTAGCCAAATGGCTCACCAACAGAACACACTCTGTCAGAATTAATAACTCCACCTCCACCAGTAGACCCATCACCAGTGGAGTACCACAGGGGTCTGTGATGGGCCCCTTTCTGTTTGGCATCTATTTCTCAGAAGTTCAGGACAAAGTAGACGGCCTCTGGCTCACCAAGGTCATTGATGGTTGCAAACTGGGAGCAATCATTGAGTCCCCCAGTGATGTCAACATATTACAAGAAGGACTAACACAAACAAATGACTGGTGCCAAAGCCATGGTCTAAAATGAAATGCAAAAAAATGCATTATTATTACCTTTGGCAAAACTAAATTCCCTACAAATTACAATATTAACAGCACCACCCTGAGTTCCACCCAGTGGTGTGAGGCTTGGGAACACAGGTTGATAGTGATCTGAACTTCAACCACCAAGTTTCCACAGTGGTAAGGAAAGTCTTCTACATAGCGCATCTCGGAAGCAAGGGCATAGCATCCAGGTTAAGGGATGTTATAACTCCACTGTACTCAACCCTAATCAGACAACTAATAGAGTATAATGCACCCTTTTGCATGTACCTCACCAGACACCTTCAGCAGCTGGAGAGACCTTAGAGGTTTCTCACTGAGAAAATACAGAGAATGCAAACCATGACCTAAGTAGACAGGCTGAAAGCCTTGTCACTTTACTCTGTATCTTATAGGTTGCTGAAAAGTAACTTGTGCTTGACCTGTAGGGAAATCTCTGACCCTGTCCTAATGGAAATGCTGCACATCTGCAAGTCAAATGGCACAAGAGTCACTCGCTCTAAGGATCTCAACCTAGCTTGTGATATTAACAGAACATGTTGGAGAAACAGATACATCTCCCAGATGTTGCCACTACTCTGGAATAAAGTTCCAATTCACATGAAGCAGAGGTCCTCAATGACCCTATTCAAGTGCAACCTAGACAAATGGATGGGAGACCACAAATTCACCCCAAGGATAGCACACATGTCCCTTATGGACAGGGGAGCTGGTGTTGATCATAGACTCTCTCTGCGAATTATATCCATCTTACTAAGGACAATTGAAGCAACTCTGGATTTACATGGCTAGGCTTGTAAGGGGTCTAGGGCCACTAGCCTAGTAACCTCCTATGAACCTAATATTTCTCTGTATCGACCAAAGCACCTAACCTAAAAACACTGCTGTACAATTTATATGATCTAAGTTTAAGAACACAAGCAATAAATAGCATCCCATTCATACTGGGATAGTCATGAGAACATGCAATTTAATTTGCCACATTAGTTCATTGTACTCAACTGAATTATTTCCCCCTAGGATTTCTGGCCAGTTTGTCCAAACCAAAAAAATAAAAAAATAATGTCCAGGTAATTTAGAAATATGCTTAAAAAGCATGTATTACTGTTATGATATAAAATATTGTAAAAATGTTTGCATATGTACTCCTAAACTTTCCCACTGTTTTTCCAACATAAAAACATTGGCAAATTTGACAAATGGCTAAATAAATAGCTCCACTCGTATTACAGTCGTAATGATGTTTAGCCCTAATAATAGTTTTATTTATCATCACTGTATTACTAACCATCAAGTGCCAGCATTGCCAACAACTAACACACTTAAAGGTATCTCTTCTTTCTTTATGGACCCACTCATTAAAATGATCACCCTGCTCTAAAAACGCTTTTATAATTCTTGCTCTTTGTACGTATAGACAAATGCCAGCATAGCCAGCTAGAGTTTTGTAAGGAATGATATGTCCTATGAATATCAAACTAATTTATACAAGACGCTTGTGTTATAAACGAATTAGAACAGTATGTCATGTGTATATCAAAACTGATTTGTACAGATGTTTGTGCTGAAAATGTATTTGTGAGGTTTGCTTGTGTTGAAATGTATCAATGGTGCATCCTGCTGAAATGAAAAGAAATGTACATGTATTATTGCAACTGAATTAAATGTATATGTTTTAATAGAGGACACTAGAACAGCAAAGGTTAACATTAAGCAAAATAAGGAAAATGTAAATAAGCTGTTAAACATTAAAATAGCACCCCACAGTACTGAACAGGACTGGAGATGCTGGGTCTGAGAAAGAGCCTTTGTCCATTAGCTCAGTGAAAAGAGGGGAGGCCCCAGGCACTGCCATGAACATTTGGATGTGTATCGTGGTTGTCTGTGTTAAATTCCTGTCTCAGCTTCAAAGGAGACTACTGTGAGAACCTAGACTCAGGTGACCAGATGAGGTCATTCAGCCAACCCTCTTGGAAATTAGATTTTGGATATCAAAAAGAGAAATCTCAGCATATAGAGCATTCAGTTTGGGAAGCCTGACTAGAAAGACCCTCACCCACAGCATCTTACCTTGTGGTAGTAACTAACTTAATTAGGGAACAGTAAAATTCTCTTAGATTCAGTCAGGAATATAATGAAGCTTAGTTTAGAGATTGTTTTTCTTTATTTGCATGACTCTGTCCATCAATGTTGTTTTCAATATTTTCTGTAATTTGAACTCTGTGGTTTACTGTAAATATATATTCAATATGTTCATGTTCTTTTATTATTTATTATTAATTATATTTAAAACTTATATTGTTGCTGGTCCTTGTAGAAAGTATCTAACCTTTAAAAGTACTTATATTTATTTGGTGACACTGTGGGACACTCCAGAAGGCCTAGCCATCTTGGTGAACTACTACTATTTGTATTAGTATTAGTATTACACAGTACAATTGGACACCCTTTGTTAAGGGCCTTAAGAGTAGCTGATTGTGGAGTGTCTGGTGGTGGTGATAACTACCTTAGAGTTTGGGCAGAAAGGGTCATAGCTAGTAAACGTGTGTGTGTGTGTGTGTGTGTGTGTGTGTGTGTGTGTGTGTGTGTGTGTGCGCGCGTGTGTGCGTGTGTGTGCGTGTGTGTGTGTGTGTGTGTGTGTGTGTGTGTGCAAATCTCTCAGTGGGTGTGTGTGTCAGCTACTTAGGGCAGGGAGATGAAGCACCTGATTTACAGAAAGCATGCTGGGGGACTTGGCTTGGACACTTAGCTGAGGACCTAACCCTACAGCTATACCAGTGAGGAGTTTTATTGGGGACCTGGGGGGAGACAGATATAGAGACATCAAGACACTGGGCTGAGTGTGCTCCCTGTGTACTCTTAAGCAAAACTGTACTTGATGCAGACAGCTCTGCATCTGGAAATACTGAGTGTGTCCATTTGTATTCCAAGTGCACATCCCTCTCCAGTGTCAGTGATGAGGATTTACACTCCTTAATTACTGGCCCACAGCGGGGAACAACACATATTGATGGCCTTCACATATTGGTAACAGTGGTGAGCATCACACACTTCTACAGACTACATGAGATTTTTACCTAAAATGCCAATAATTCCATCATTAGTGGAAAAAAAATCACTCAGTTTTTAATCAACAATATGTCTAATAAACTTACTATCAATACTAAAGGGCAATACCAAAGTCCGAGTGAAATCCCATTTCGTAACACTATCCTTACTGAAGGGTAGAATCTCTCCATGTATTAACAGTGGTCTCAAATCCCCTCCTCCCCTCTTTTTTACCACTTCATGACATATATCCACAATTAGATTAGTAGGATAGCCCCTGGTAATAAAAATCTCAGCCAATTTATTACACACCCCCAAGAATAAATTACATTCTGAAACCATTCTAGACAAATGCATGAATCAGCCCTTTACAATTACCTTCTTCTGGTAAGCAGAATGCCAACATGTGTAGTGCAATAACACATTTGAGTATGTTGGGTTTCCTGTAAATATTAGACACTAAGCTACCCCCATTCGCACTCTTAAAATCTCACATCCAAATAGTTAATTTCATTATTACATATATTATAAGTAAATTTCAAAAAGGAAGTAGTAGAAGCACTGTAACCCTTAAACAATTCAAGTTGTATGCATCCTTCCACATAATAAAGATATCATCCAAAAAAATGGGTGTACAGTGGCCAAGAATCCCTAAACACCCTATCTAAAATTAATTGCTTCTCTCATTGTAACATAATTATGTTGGCAAACAAGGGGTCACTAGCTGCCTCCATTGCTACTCCTTTTTGCTGTAAGTAATATTGCCCCTTAAAATAAATATAGTTATCTTTCCAAATTAACTCCATCAAAATAGAATGTTAATTTAATTTTGAGTTAACGTGATGGATTCAAATAAAAATTCATATTAAGCCAAGTTAACTCCTCATCATGACAAATAACAGTAAATAAATCCACCACTGCTATGGTGACAAAAATCACCTTTTGATCATACTGTGCTCCCTTAAGCTTACTTAAAGAATCCTAAGATTTGTTAACTAAGTGAACAAATGGCTCTAAGATCTGCTTCAATTTAATGTCAATATACTTTGCCAACAGGTGCATCCTAGGACTTCCTGCAATAATAATAAGGTCTTGGGAGGGGGTTCTTCCAGACATTTGTGAATTTTAGACATTCCAAAAATTACATGGTACTACTGGAAATGGTACCTGTAAAAAAACACATATATCTATGGCAATTTGCTTTTGGGTAAGAAAATCACTGACTATAAAATTAATTTTGGAATAAGAAATATTCACACTGTTAATGTAAACTTCCTCATACTTATTATATAGCAAAACATTCATTTTGTTAACATAGTAATTTTTGGTTGTCACAATGACCCCATCTCCTTGTCTGGTTTTATTACTCTCAAGTTTTTATTAGAACACTACCTCTTAAACAAAAGCCATTCACGTTCAGTAAGGTTGTGTTTTCCACTGGAGTTCTGACCACCAAGCACCTTCCCCAAATTAAATTCACAACATTTTTCAAATAGTATCATTAGCATATACAAGGTGGGTATTAAACACACTGTTCCACTATAGAGAAGCTTCAAACGGAGTATATCTTCTCTGTTCCTTAAATACCAACTGAAGATTTGTGTTCCTAATAAATAACTTTAAATCTATCATAATCCCAATAATATTAATCCTGTGTATCAGCACAAAATTGAAACCTTTTGGCCAGAATTCCTGGGGGGGGTCATATAATAATTTGGTTGAGTACACTGAATTAATGTGGCAAAGTAAATTGAATGCACTATCCCAGTTTGAATGGGATGTTATCTATTGCTAGTGTTCTTAAACCTGGATTGTATAAATTGCAGAGCTGCACTTTTTGGGTTAGGTATTTTGCTTCATACAGAGGAATATTAATGTGAAGTATTTTAACTAATTTTGTTTTTCAAAGCTGTGTCTTTTTGAATTTGTTTACCACCTAGTGGATTTATTAGGAGCTGTTTTATTAACTATAAATGTGTTTGTTGCTTACGATTATGTTTACAGTTGTGTTTGTTACTTTTCTTCTCCTTTTTTGATATCTGAATTTTGATTGGTCACAGGTGGGCATGTAAAATGAGCTGCCACTTTAAGTACTGATTAACAAGGGTGTTATATATTCTGGTGAAGTCCCAAGGCCAGTGACAAAGTGATTTTGTAGCTTATACAATAAAGATTTGTCAAACAGCTGGACGTGGTGCCTCCATGGTTGGTTTTTATAAGATAAGGGGAATAATCTCTGCTAATCTTCCAATAAAGCACACAGATACAGTAGTATTTGCTTCAAACATAGAATATGATTTATCTCTGAAACTGTGCTGCAAATAACTCTGTATAGTAACAGTGGTAGTAGTAGTAATGCAGATTCTGTTACAATTTCCTGAAATGGGTCAGTTTCCATGAAAAAAAGGATATGGTATGAAATTGATAGCTCAGAAAATGAGGAGGTAGACATATTATGGCATATTATTCCTGCCCAATGTTGGTCAGGTGTGACACTGTTTCAAGCAAGAAAAATAAGCAAAGTGGTTTGGTGGGAGTCTCTCTCTTAGCATCTGAGTGTAATTACCATGTGGAAGGAACTAGTAGGGAAAATTCTATGACAATAATCTATATTTACGATACAAAGGTAATCGATTAGTAGGAAGTCAGCTCACAAGGGTGGTTGTTTTATTGGGGGTTTATCATAACCAAGTAAGACAGGCAGTTGCATGGGGGCATGGGGGAGTCACATAAAATAATTTCTGACAAATGCAAAATGTTTAACTTGCAAATAAGGGGAATTGGATGGAAGAATCTGCAGTGATAATTATTAGGTGCTACTGATTACCAAGGCATGATTCATTAAGAGAAACAACCCTTTTCTATCCCTGGATATAATGGTCACCAGTATTTCCAAAGAGAGAAAAAGGGGGTGAGGTGTCAGTATGCGTATCCACACTGTACACATTTGACATCCTTGCTGGAAAAAATATTGAATTATTGGTAGTAAGAATAATATTATGAAGAACACATAGGGATGTTGCCCTGTTCTGTCATACATCCATAAACAGTTATCATCCAGTTCAGATTTTGGAAAGTTTATTCACATCTACTTTAGTACAACTTTAATACAAGCTAAGATATTAAAGCAGGGGACATTTGTGTTCTGGTAATAACTGGAAGGAGTGAAATAATAACTGTCAGTGGCAAACCATAGTGTGAATGACTGTACTCTTCTTTTAGATACTCACAGGTTATAAACTAAGCCAGCATTCCAGTTGTAATGTAGTCCAGGAACTTGGCACCTCTGACCATCATGGTGTAGAATGCATTTTCAAACTTTACGATAGTATGTGATGTGATGTTATGTTATGATACATAATGTGATGTGATATTATGTTATATTATGTTATGTTATACTGTGTGATGTGATGTTATGTCATGTAATGTTATGTTATAAATATAATGTTATGTCATTTAATGTTATGTCATGTTGTCATGTTATGTTATGTTATGTTATGTTTGTTAATGGAGTCAGGGTAGCAAGAATGTTTTGTAGTGCCAATTATCTGGCAATTAACAGAGAAATTAATACATGACAGTGGAAGAGTATTATAAAAGGAAAAAGTATAGATAATAAATGGTCAATATTTTATAACTTTAATAGTATTTAGTAAATTTTGCCTCATTTAGTAAAAAATGACTAATAGGAATATCTTCCCTGAGTGGTGGTCCTCCAAATTTTCAACTGGCAAAAGGCTAAACAGTCTCACTTGAAGAAAATATTTAGGAGACTGATTATGTCTATGAATCATGAACTTATCCACATGCATGCAAACCCCCTTACAGTGTAGTAGCAGTCCCCCTATAACTTAGGCATTAATCATGCTATGCATTTCTGATAGGGGAGTGTGTTCACAAAAAAGTCCTCCACAGTTCCATAGTCATCCTGGCAGTCTGGGATTCACATAATGCCATAGCGTTGCTCTTCACTGATCACTGCTATGAATATGTGAAGCCCCAGACTATGAACATTGCCCTGTTATTTAAATATTTCAGAAGATAAGGGAAAGATCGGGTATCTAACTATCATTTAAGTGTAAAGAGAATTTGATTACTGATCCATTAGAATTAACTAAAGTATTTTCAGAAATTATGTTTGGCAGAGTAGATAGTATTGATCCATTTTCTTTTACATTTCATGGCATTGACAGTCTGTCCTATTATTAGCATTGATGTCTGCAGGAGTTTCTTATGGGCTATAAAGTAGAATGCTGCAGCCAGACCAGATGAAGTTAAATGGTTTCTTTTCAAAAAAGATCAGGACAATCTGGTTGAATTTCTACTTGACTTATTCCAGGACTTCTTGGCACATGGGTATGTCCCAGGGATATAGGGAAGGCTATATTTGTTCCTATCCCTATGTCATCTAGTGGCTATCAGGTTGAAGACTATAGGCTGACTATCCTAACCTGCATTTTGCCAAAGTGTTTTGACAGAATTTTAAATAACTAAAATACATGAATGCAGTCTTGTTACTGTCATCTGTTGGCATGGATTTCTTACTGGCCACACCTGCTTGTCTAACTTGTTATGTTTTTATCACTATATATTTAGTTCCTTGGACAAGGGTCTTTCAGTTGACATGGTATACTTGGATTTCAAATATGACACTGTTTATTGTGATGTTATTTTAAAATGTATGGATGGAGAAGAAATTTGTTGTAAGAGTTAAGGACTGTTTCTCCAAATCCAATGACATTTCCAAGGAGCTTCCTCAACAATCAGTGTCGGGGACAGTTTCACCTGGACGTTTAATGATATAATTCCCACTGTCTGTTAAAGTTTGGCTGAGTAAGTGTGCTGATATCACAAAAGAGTGAGGTATTACAATGACATGCAGGAACAATGGTCCTTACAAAAAAATTTAGGTAGTCTTTTTCATTGGTCTACTTGAATAGGTATGCTGTTTAATACAAAGAAAAAAGGCTTTGTTTTTTAATTTGTGAAAAATAATCATGAATATCCTTACATGCAGTATGACAAGTTGATAATTAAAGGACCTAGCAATAGTCATTGATTCTGGACTCAAGCTTAACACACATTTGATTAGTGTCATAAACAATGTTTTGAAATAGTAATATCAGGCAATCAAGAAACTATGAAAAAACAGCAATTTATTTTATTTAAAACAAATCTCTAGCACCTAGGCTTACACCAAGCATTCAAGGAATATAAAACAATTAAAACTAGTCCTTCAGCAGTAATATAATAACAAGTATATCTAATTAAATAATTATACAAGTATACCATTAAACAACCCAATAAAAAAATTAAGTAAGGTACCTCCAACAACATTCTGTGGTAAGCCCTCTAGGGGCCAAAGTAGAGTATTTCAGAATAAACTGTGCCTCTTTACACAACAATTTTTTGTAGGTATACAACCTATATCACAATACACTTGCTCTAATATCATGTCCTTAAGGCCACTAGGATCACAATTATGAAAACTTTTAAAATGTAGAGCTAAAGGGCTTTCAAGCTTGCTAGATTTAATGTCTCTTAAATGCTCTTGTAGCCTCTACTTGAAAGCCCTTTTCATTTGTCCTATATAAAAAAAGTTCACATTCACATTTAATGGCATAAATAACACCCACAGTCAAACAACCATATTCCCCCTTAACTATAAAGGGTACACCATTAATATAAAGAAATGTCTCTACTAAATAATCACAACAAATACATCTTTTGCATGGAAAGTACCTCTATTCGTAACACAATTTGCTAATATTGCAGTAGGTCTCTGAAATGTACTATGGACTACCATGCCTTTGATATTCCTTCCCCTTTTGTATGAAAAAATGGGCTTATTCTGTGTAATTTCTTGTAAATCTCTATATCTGTTCAAAAAGTCCCAATAGTATAATAAAATGTTTCTGATTTTAGGACTCAAAACATTATATGTAGTTGCTATAAAAATGTATTATTTTCTATATTTTTTCTTTTTGATGCCTGTTGAGGCTACCTCTATTATAAG